>NC_046163.1:64040861-64340861 GCF_011064425.1 Rattus rattus
TGATAAGTTCAAAATTAACAATAAAACCCAAAGAAGCTATTCAGTACTTAAGATAAAGAAATCATCATAAAATGTGGAAAGGGATAACAGTCAGATTCATGTTCTTATAAGTTATGGTATATTACTAGAAAATTGTACAAGAATTCTTCAAGTTTCTAAATTTGCCCAAGTGCTGAGCTGGGATGTAACTGAAGGGTAGAGCCTATGTCGAGAATGTAGAAGGACCTGGTTTGAGCCTTGGTCTACACTACACTACACTACTCTACACTACACTACTCTACACTACACTACTCTACACTACACTACTCTACACTACACTACTCAAACAAAAAACAACAAATCCAGCATCAAATAAAATAAAATGGAATAAAAACTGGTGTGTCAATAGACATGAAAAAATGTAAGAATGTTTTCCAGCAAGTGGAGAAGGGCAGCTGTGCCTGCAGGTGGAGAAGGGTAGACAGCTGTGCCTGCAGGTGGAGAGGAAAGACAGCTGTGCCTGCAGGTGGAGAAGGGCAGCATTTCCTTTACTCATGATTCAGCTGAAGATAGAGAAGCAGCAAGAACAGAAGACAGGATACTAGAACAGTGGATCCAACACAGAGTCAAAAAGCCACACATGACTCCGTAAAGGAGAGCCCAAGAGAGAATAATTCAATCAGAGGAGAAGGCCAATACAACAGAGGAGAAGGTTGCTTCTTGATGGAGGAAAACAAAAGAAAAAAGAAAAGGACTTGTGACTGAGGGAAGCCATTAAGGAACAGGGAAAGACAGAGTGATCAGAAAGGCTATGGAAAGCGAAGTCTGTCATAGATGACAGGAATAATAAATGAGGAGTCCAGATGCAACCCTATAACGACTGAGGTCCTGTCTGTCCGAGGTGCAGGCTGCGCCTTACACTGAGTAGGTAGCATAGGGTCTACTTCAAGCAGGCCTGGGACTACAGGAGAAGACTTCCTCTATAGTTGCACAGAGCTACTTACAGCTATGGGGAAGAATGGGAGCTTCCCAATATTGACTTTTCAAAACTCGAAGCACACTTTGCAGGCGGGTGAGAGGACGGGTGGGGGAAGAGGCTGAAGAGACTAAAACTCTTCATTCAAAGATGAAGTCTGAGGGACCAAGACAGATGGGAAAATTACACACTTTGTGTCTTAAAATTCTAGACCATTTTCCCTAAACAGAAACGGTAGAAATGTGAGCAGACTTCTTTAACTTGATTAAGAAAAGCAGACAGTGCACACATGCATCAAAAGTTCATGCCGTGGCCTACTGTTTTGCCCAAACTTTATGTTTTTACATATTTAGGAAAACAGAGATGAGACTATGGTGTAGTTCAGTGGTTAGAACACTTACCTAGTTTTTTTTTTTTTCTTTTTTTATAAATCTTCAGTTTTGCTCCCTAGGGCAACTGAAGAAAGATAAATGCACAGTTGCACACATAAAGGAATGGTTGAATAAATATAAAAAACAGTTGGGCAAAGACATGTGAGTATAGTGTTTAAAACCACAAGGGTAGACAACAAAAGGTTTTCAGATAATAGCCTCCCTATGAGCACTCAATGTGCGACTCTTAAGGACAGAGAAGGACAAAGGCATTGACTACATAGAGGCGTTATTTACGAAGCTGGCTTTCTAGACATAACAAGGTCAAGAATCCGGGAGACACTCATCAGAGATGCACATGCAAACAGGGCTAAGAGAAAGTCTTTCCAGGACTGGCTGGGTTTAGCAAGAGCTGTCTGTCACCATGCCCACTGTACGACCCTCTTGTAGCACATAACCTGGGACCTTTATAACTATGTGTTCTTGCTTAAACTTAAAATGCGATGACTTCTTGCTCTGAGTATTCCCTCCAAGTAACTACTTACCGTTTCCTTGGGAACAGGAACTAAGTTCTTAAGACCGGTCCTTAGGTCTCATCTCATCAGCCAGTGCGTGGTTGGACACCAAGCCGGTGTCCCGAATCAGGCCCACAGAGAACTTTGGTCCAGACGTCTTTGGTGGGGGGAGATGCTTCCTGCTTCTTCGCCGGATGCATTTGAAGAAACTATGTCCCTGCTGAGTGTGATGTGGGTCCCACAGAGCTCTGGATGACCCTGACAGCTACATTGTGACCAGAAGGTCTCAGGAGAAGAAAAACTGTAGAATCTGATAGGAGAAAGGGGCAACTGCTTTCCCCCTACTCTTGAGAGAGCAGCAGTTTTAAAGCCTCTTCTATGACATGGGCACGTTTAAGTTATTTGGGCCATTAAACATTATTTTAAAAGCTTGCACAAGTCAGGTTTGCATTCCTAACAACTGAAAGATTTTTCAGATAAAACAAAACACATTGAGAACATTTATCAAACAAATAACACTACAGAGGTTTTGCTCAAATTTCATAGGATTCTTAACAAACATCTTCGCAGATATCCCCCCAATGTTTATGGCTCCCTTGTCAGGGAGTTTATGGTTACCATGTGCTATATACAAAATTGAACAAAATGGTTAAATGACATGCTCAAAGTTCCCTGGTTATAAACGATACATTCTCTTGCATTTAACTATTGTGTGGCTACTAAAGCCTGACATTGCAGGTGTAGATCAAAGAGCTAGGAGAGTAGAATATTCTAGAAATAGCATCTTGCATATGTGGAGCTTTAATAAGGGCAGAGGTGGCCTGGCATTTCAGTGGAGAAAAGAGGGATTATTCAATAAAAGGAGCTGGAAAAATTGGTTGTCTATTTGGAAAAAAATGAATCTGGATCCCACCCTTACACCATACCCAAAATCAACTCCAGATGGATTAGGTACTTAAATGTCAGAGGCAAACTTTAAAACACTGAGGAGAAAAATATAGGTGGATATCTTTCCGAAGTTGGGTAGGGAAGGATTTGTTAAACAGGCATGAAATGTACAAACCATAAAAGAAAAGATCTGTGATGCTGACATTGTTAAAACTAAGAGATTCTGTATAAAATAAGTCCTCAAAGAAGGTTAAAAGGGGGGAGGGGGAGAGTCATTTGCAGTATAAAACTGACAAAGGTTTTCTACCCAGACTATGTGAAGAAATTTATAAAATGTTGAGAAAACATGCAGCTTAGACAACAAAGGAGGGAGGGAGAGAGAGAGAAGGAGTAAGACAGGAGAGGGAAAGAGATAGATGATTGATCAATAGATAGATAGATGATAGGTAGAAAATACATAGGTGATAGATGACAGACTGACAGACAGATAGACAGATGACATTAGAGAACCATGCACTATCATATGAATGTCCTGATTTAGCAGAACATACCTGGATATCATTTTATATTCAATTCCTTAACCAGAGTTAAAAGGTTAAATTACACCTAAGCCAGGAGCATGTCCATGAAAGAGTTGTCATCTATTACTGATATAAACTGGTCAGCCATGTGAGAAACAACTTGGCACAATCATGTAAATAACATACCCTATAGCCTGACAATTTTCTAGAGGCACAGACAAAAGGAAAGTCACAATTTGGGGGCACTCTGAGGTACATTTAAATAGATCCACATCAGGCACCAGGGAGATAGGTCAGTCATAAAGCGCTTGCTTTGCAAGCACAGGGACCTGAGTTTAATCTCTGGAACCCACATTTAAAAGGCCTGTGTGGTGGCGTGCGCTTGTGATCTTAATGCTGGGGACTCAGGCAAGCAAACCCTGGGGCTTGCTGTCCAGGCATCCTGGCCTACTTGGCAAGTTCCAGGCTAGGGAGGATTCAATAAACAAGATGAACAGCTCCTTAGGAATGGCATCAAGAGATTGTCTTCAAGCCCCTTAGCACACACCCACACGTGTGCACTTGTACACTCTGAAACACACACACACACACACACATGTTTATAATAACACTTCATTACAATAATATGTACCAAGATCTCTCAACAGGAAAATAGATTCAGAATTGTACATGCAGGGGTATGTTACCACTGCAAAATGAATCATAGCTACACACCGTAACATGGCTCTGAATGACAGCAAACTTTGAGATGTCCTTAGTGACATCCAGATTTTTGCTAAAGTGACATGGTGGCAGTTGTGATTATGGGTGTCCAAGTGTTGAAGTGATTTTTTAAGATCAGAAAGAAAAGAACACAGTGCCAAATTCTGCCTGTGTGGATTACACAGTGGCAATGAGATGGGAGAGACGTGTGTGTGTGTGTGTGTGTGTGTGTGTGTGTGTGTGTGTGTGTGTGTTTGTGTGTAAGCATCAGTTTCATCTTGGTTCTGATTCTTGGACTGGGCATGGCTTTTATTATCCACAAGAGTGAATAAAAAGAGTAGTCAAAGAAAGTAAGCCATAGCTGGCCAGCATTGACGGGTTATCAAAAATCCCGTGTTCTGTGATTTACAATGGAACTGAGAATGGTATGTTCAGCTTGGGCTGTAGGGAAGAATTAAAGCGTAGAACACGTCTGGCATGTAGCAAGTTTAATATACATCCTCGCAAAAGGTGAGCTGGGGAGAAGTGATAATAAAGGAAAAAAAATAACAGGGAATAAGATGATTCTGCACTCGAAGTCCATTGCTAAGTCATTAGCTCAGGGTTGAAAGGCATCCAAGCGTGAAGATGAGGGTGGGCCTAATCAGGGAAAATTCTCCAGGAGGTAAGATTTGGAAGAATTAGGGAAAAAAAGTGTAATATTGTTAAGATATAAATATACCACAGATTGGTTGGCCGGTTAATGCGGGAAGGTTCCAATTTCTATTTTCAGAGTAGGTCTCAGGTGCCATGATAATAGGAGGTGACATTTGTTGGATTTTCCTCCCTCAAGTTGTGGAAGAATCCTATAAACGCCTCTATAAATAACCAGCAGAGGCCGGAAGGTTTCCTGTAACTTCACGTCTCCAGCCAGTAACCTCTGTGGAGAGCGTGAGTGGGGGTTGAATCAGCTGTGTGGCAGTTTTGGTCTGTGGATGTCTACCCTCGCCCAGGGTGGTAGCCTTCGGCGTGAGGGTCTAGGATTCTTTCCCTACCAGTCTCTAGCCCTGGTAATTATTGGCTCAATAACTACAGAGTATGCCACAGAAACCTTAGCGTCCCAGAGCCTCTGACGGAAGCTCAACCTCCTGTCAAAAGAAGAGCATCTTGTCAGCAATACAGAAGAACGCCAGCTCAACACCAGACTCAGCCGTCCACACCTGAGCAGGTAGCAGGCCATAGAGCCCTTCAATGTGGGCAACGTTAGTAACAGCACTTTCAGAAGCACAGCCATACACTCGGTGGACCGAGCTGTGCTTCCCTGCAGGACTGGGAGGTGGTAGGTGTGTGGTAGTGTGCGCACTGATTTCTTCACGGAGTCTGGGCTTCTTACTGAAGCAGAATCTTGCATTCCCTTCACTCTCTGGGCCCCACAGCCATTGATAATCTTCCCCATCCTCACCATTTTCTCCTGGTCTAAAAGCATCATGGCTACCTCTGAGGAGGATGGAGGATGAGAAGGACTTAGGTCAGGTTGGCAGCTCTTTACCCAGTTATTTGATTACTTTTATGACTCCCCCTCTTTGGCAAATCACATCAGACCTATACCTAAAACACAATACCACCAACAGAAACATATTGTAAATCTATATCCTACAAAATAAATGAAGGTTCCAATAATTAAAACAAAACAAAACAAAACAAAACACCAGAGAGGTTTTTAATGCCTTATCTTTTCCTTGAAATATTACGGTTTCTTTCTTTTTTTTTTATTTTCTTCCAGTTTGAATAAACATGGCTTTGGAAGACACCTTTGATTGGTCAATGAGCTGGATGATGCCTGTCAAGTCTTAGGACTTTACTCTCTCCAGTCTCCTTGGATCCAGGAATATTCTTTTCCTTCTGTACCTTGTCCAGTGACCCAGTTTTGTGGAAAGACTAACTAATGGTTACAAATGGAAACTTGTTATTAAATTTTTAAAAATCATAGTATAGAGAAAGGTCTTCCCAAGAACCAAAAATAGATCAGGGCATGAGTCAGGGAGTTGCTCGCAATGGAAGCACACAGCTCAGGTCCTTCCTGGAACATTTGCATGATAGGTTTTTCTCTTTAAATAGTGGTCTGAAATACCAGCCATGATTGGGTAAGAACCCTGTTCCTCTTAGCCCTTTCACAAAGTCATTTGTTCCGTGTTCTGAGCGAACAAAATTTAGTTTTCACACTCTCAAATCATAGTTTAAAAAATACCAACTGAAGAAGAGTAGATAGCACAGTTTGCTTTCTACCAACTTTGCTGTTCCAGTCGCTGGTGAGCGGGATCACACAGGAACAGATGGGCCATGCCGTCTCAGGCTTGCACCACCAAAGGGCGATTTATCATGCAAGATATAGGGAATATATTTATGGGACCTGTCAGGACAGTGACTTTTCTAGGTGAGACTTCAGCTTTTTCTCTTCAGGAGATAAAAGGTCACACAGCTAGTGAGATGGCCTTAGACAAACTCAGAGACTTTTCAAACAGAAGATCTCGTTACAGGCAGAATTTCAATCGGTTTTTGCTTGTAGTTTTCCTTTCTATGATGAACAAGGGTAGGAGTTGATTCAAGAATGCTCACATGAATGTGGGACAAGGACAAGGTTAATGTTTTTGGTGGCTGCAGAAAGACTAAGGTTTGCTGTTCCACATCAGACATGTAACCTTACCCTGGTCCATCTGGGCACAAGGAAGAGATGGGAGGTTAGGTCAACATGATTGCTGTGTAGACTTACAATGTCAAGGGGTTCACATCTACAAAACAAAGAGCAGGGAGGGGCAGACCTCCTTGCTAGATAGGTAATCTTCAGGGTGCCCAAGGAGTAGTGGGATTTTATTCCTTTGTTGTGTGCACATGTGTGTTGTATGCACACACATACAGATGAACATATGTGTGTATGTATGTGTGCTGTATGCATACACATACAGATGAACATGTATATGTGTGCATATGCATGTTGAAACCAGAGGTTCATGTTAGAGTCTTTCTCAGTTGATTCTTCATTTGTTTTGTTGAGACAGGATCTCTCACTGGAACTAAAGTTCAGAGACTGCTGGACAGAGAGCACCAATGCTCTTTCCATCCTTGCCCTGGGATGACAGATCTATACTGCTACAGCAAGCTGGGCATCCAGACTCGAGTCTTCATGCTTGCATGGCAAACATTTACTTACTGAGCCATACCCATAGTCCCTGTTAATTTTTAACCTTATGCTTCTCAATAAACTATGGTTAACCCGTATCCTCTTATCTACAGGAAGATTTGTGGGCAGGAAGTAATAATAATTATATTTTATTACACCCAGTTTTTATCAGAATTATTAATATGACTTAGGGCATATTAATCTGTAATAAAAATAGAGATTAAATAGGTATGTTTAACATTACTAATACTGTTAAAGTTTGTAACCCTCAAAATCCTTGTGTATCATGTAGTCTTAGTCATAGAAAGTTAAGGTCATGTGTGGTATCTTACTATTAGAAAGTTATCTCCAAATATGTGCTAAGTAGCTAAATAAAGGTTAGTTACAAGAGAGGCTGAGACAGAGGATCAGAAATTCAAGGCCTGATCACAACAGAACAGTTCAAGGCCAGCCAGGACAACTTGTGAGACTCTGGCAAAGAGGAAGCAAAAATGTTAGGGATACAGCTCACAGTACAGAACGAGGAGTTAGCATGTTAAACCTCTAGGTTCAGTGCATACACACACACACACACACACACACACACACACACACACACATGCACACACATATTAGACTTTTGAAAGTGGCTGTAAAATGCCTGATGCATAGGAGAGGAAAAATAAGAAGAAAAACAATACTGCCACACAAATAGTCTTGATTATTTAGTTGTTAAAATTATTCTGTTTGTATGATTTTTTTTCCAACACAAATTCCTGGGGAAATCTGACATCATTATTTGACCACTCCTCCCAGATGCCCATGGAGCAGCCTTTCCTACTGACTGGAGAGATGCCTTTTACAGCTGGTCAATACCGAGTTCCTTAAATTCCTTCCTAAAAGAAGAAACTGACTAGAATGTAGGATTTCTAACCTATAGCTTGCTCATTCTCTGAATGAGTCACTCTTTGAAGTTGAGTGATAAAATTCATCATCTGTCACAAAACTTTCCTCTAGTCAGGAGGCCAGACATCCCAGGGTCCTTCTAAAATTACCAGGCAGGCACTCAGTAGGAGACATGGGCACAGCTGTGGTTGCCTTTATGACACAGAAATCCTGCCCCCTGAATAAATAGGCAGTCAGGAAGTCAAGAGTCATCTAGCCCTGGTTGAGTGAATTCACATTGAGTCAATCTAACTCACAGCCTTTAGACCAAGGGCCACCTGCACATGCTTCTCTCCTGAGAAGTGCTGCCATGATCCTTACTGGCTTGATGAAACAGCCTGTCTATTGTTTTATTAGACAGTGAGTGTCCCGGTCACACTGAGAAAAGCTGGGGGTCCTGGTGGAGGTGGGGTTTCTTCGCTGTGGCGTCAAAGGCTGAGATGGATGGACATTTTCAAGTGTTTGTGTCTGTGATAGAGATATGGCTCGGCAGAAGGGTACCAGTTTAGTGCTGTCCAACCAGGATAAACCAAGTGCTCATTCTTTCCCCTATAACCACATCTGTGAGATTTGTGGCAACAAAGACCTGATTCAATCCAACTCATATTGGAAGTGTCTATTTACTTGTGTCCAGTTAGACTGTGACAAAATCTCCAGTAAGAGGAACACTGGCAGCCTAACAGCCTCAGAGGAAGGGGCCACCTCTACCACTCTACTATATAGCCAGAACCAAAGGTGCCACATTTCCTCGATGCTGTGGAAGCTGACTTCCCCCCACAGGGGAGGAATACCAGAAATGTTGAAGGCTAGCAAGTCTGGGTTGCATAACATAGAGACAGAGGTTATAACGGAGTGCTTCCTTCAGAAGAGTGGCGTTGAGCATCTGATTTTTATACAAAAGAAAAGGCAGTTTTCATCTTCAAGAAATGTGATGCTGTGGGCCAGTAAACCAAGCCCATGCCTGGTGTGTGTGTGTGTGTGTGTGTGTGTGTGTGTGTGTGTGTGTGTGTGTGTGTGTATGGTATGCAAAGGTATATGGTATGAAAGAAGGAAAATCCAGTATTTCTGGTGGCCATAGAGTTCCCATAGAGCATCTGGCAAAAGCCCTTCTTGAGGATCTCATGTCTGTCAAGTGGGTAGGTCAAACGCAGCAGGATTTGGTGAGGAGCAAGACAAGCAAGGGGAGTGAGTGGTGAGTGTGTAAAGGTACGATAGTTTTAGGGAGCCTGGAACAAAGAGAAGCAAGCCAGAAGTAGATGGTACGATGAAGGCTCTTATCTGTGAGGCAGGCCAGGGGAAGCCTGAGAGCATTTATTAGTGTTACCAGGGGATGAACCTTCTGCCTCAAAAAGAATTAAAGTGTAAAGTTTATGTTCTGAGCTCCCACATGCCCCTGACGGCTTCGTAGCTGTAGAAATGACTCAGGAGTCCTTCCTTTACCTGTCAGGCTGCTCAGCTCTCACCCAGTCTCCCATGAAACTGCAGCTCTTCTCTTTCTCAACACGTCCAAGCATCACAGAAGCAGGTCCACAAGCCAAGCCAAACCTTGACTGGCTTAGGAGAGTACCCATCATTCTACATTCAGGGTCAGCAAAGTCCAGGACTGGGGGGAGGAGGCAGGCGTATTTCAGGTAGAGGGGATGAGTTTGGACTCAAAAGCTTCAGTTACCTACAAAATATGCCGGTCTTGGGATTCAAGCAGCCATTTCAGCAACAGAGTCACCTAAAAGACTGCTCTTTGATTCCTGATTATTCACACACATCAGAGCTGAGTTTTGCCTCCAGGGCCTAAGTGGATGCTTTATACTCTTTCTTAGGCTTATCCAGGAACGCTCTAAGGTTCCAAAAGCCTTTTATAAGACTTTCAAGAATAAACAGTGTTTGAAATATATGTTCTCAAAGGTCAAGCCTTTAACCCAAATCTGAGGATTCAAAAAATTCCTTGCTCAATAACTCTTTGCTCCCTGACTTCATACACATCCTTTATTTCAGCATGTGAAACGTGCCTAAGTTGTGTTTTCTCATCTGTACTTTTGTTGGAGTTAGTGGGACGACAGACCAGTGTGTGTATAAACAAGCAGCTGCGGCTTCTTCCTCCCAGGGTTTACGGTCGAAGACTTGTAGAGACTGCTACAAACTGCTCACTCCTCCTCTCTCCTCTGTCCACAGTAAACACACTGAGGTTCCGCATTGTTGTGGTAGCTGGTGCAGTCCCATTCCAGTGCTCACAGCCAGGCTGACACCAGATTTTCACTCTGTGTGACTGTCCTTTCTTCATTCCCTGGCTGCCTCAACTCAGGCCATAGCACTGAGCAACAAGGCCTCTGGCAGCTTTCCTCTGAAGGATTCAACGTTGTTCACTAGGCTAACACAGTATCTGGCATAACATTTCTGCCCTGCTTGGGACACACACTCAGCGAGGTCCACTTTCATCCTTAAGGCGTCTGTTATCTAGGATGTGCCTAGAAGTCAGACAGATCCACAGAGAAGCACCCATCTTTTTCCAGCACAGTGTTGGGAAAAGGTAGGAAAAGTCCACTGTTGTGGGATATCTTGTATCTGGGTCATTACTATCCAAGTGACCTTAGACTGATCTCGTTCTTTTTCTTGATTGACGCTCTCAAATATTATACAGAATGTACTAGAGATGTAATTCTTGGAGGGGGGGACTCGTCAGAACAAGCTGGGAGCACTTTGTTTCTCCACAGAAATGGTGTGTCCTTCACTGTGAGTACACTTGGGGTACACACTAGAATTAGGGTACTGTTGTTCATACTCCCCAAGCTGTGGAGCTAGTGGGGTATTCATGGATGAGACTCCATCTTCCACAAACTGCTTTCCTGAGCCTCAGGTATACTCTTACTAGGAATGCTAACTTGTGTTGTCCCTTGCTGCCTAGTTGTAAGTAACAAGCTCACATTGCTGCTATCTGATCCAAAGCAGGGAAAGTGCCACATGAGATGTGGCAGGCCAAAGGAACCAGGGCACAGTAAACTCGACTGGCACAGGCTTTGGTTATGAATTTGAAAACGCATTTTTCAAAGTGGCCAACTTTTAATGGAACAGTGTTATTACAAGACATCCTCACATAGCAAAGGACCTTGCAAAACCAGTAAAGGAGTTCTTGCTCTCCCTGGGATACCCTAGCATTCTCTCCTGCTCCCACAGGCAGCTCACAAAACCATCATCCATGCCTCCCCAGACAGAGGAGTTGGGTGGTTTGCTTGCCTGTGGTTGCTCGCCCAGCCCATCGACTGGCATATGTGGAAACCCTGAGGCTGAATTTACTGTCATCCCTTTGAGTCACAAAAATCCCCCAGCTCGCCGTCCCTCCCCCAGTTGGAATCTGGGTCCCGTTCAAAGATGTTTTCCCATTGCTTCGACATACCTTGTGAACTCATCTGGAAGAATGTACCAAGATCCTTTGAATCCGACAGGAATGTTGAACTCAGTGAAAAGTGAGGAGGTTAAGAAAGCAAATAATAGGCTCAGAGATGGTCCCTGGATGTGGCTAGAGGCATCAAAGGGATGGATGAATCTGCATTTCAAAAAGCCAGCAGGGGCTTGCAATTCAGCTTACCTCATAGCAAAACTGGCTATCCACCTGCCTATGCTGTCCCTACCATCCGGGTAGTACATGAACATGGCTAACCCTAGGAAAGAAATGCCTGGGAACGATACTGCCTCCTTCGGTCAAAGCAGCTCAGAAAAATGTGTCTCTTGTATCAATGGAATACAACAGATCTCATTGGGCAAGCATTCGCTGTATGAAGATATTATGCTCAATGGACGATATCCCTGTATTCTACCTATTAGTCTTCAGCACCACTGCTGAACAGAGAATATTAGAGAAAACAGTATTGGCCGGTTAAATAATTCAGAAACACGAGAGTTAGAGATGTTAGAAAAACAACTCACTTGTAAATGAGAGAGCAAGGACTTGTATAGGACACCCCAGAAAGCTACTTTATTGTCCCTGTGGCGGTCTCAGGGGACTAGAACACATGCTGTTTAGTACAAACAGCTGTTCAAAATAGGCAAGGCAGGGGACACACTTTAAGAATCATCTGTTGCAGTCCAGTTTTCTTTGACAGTTACAGATACCTAATAGGCGTTGACAATGGAGATGAGTACCACCCCCAGCCAGACCTCATGACAACAGTCCAGCGGAGAGTTATAGCTGTTGTCACGGAGAAGCAAGGTTTACAGGACCTGTGAAGAACTTCTGGCTCAGCCAATCAGGTAAGACAAGGGGGCATCTAGGCCTTGCCAGTGTCTTCTGTAGTAAAGCATGCCAGGAGACATTCTGAAGACAACCAGTTTGTTTTAAGATAATTCTCTTCATTGGAAAAATCTTGCACTGTGTTACTGTACTGATTTAGAATCTTCCTGTGGCTTCTGCAGCATCAGTTTTGTATTTGATCCTAGTCCTGCCCTCTAGGACAACATACGAGAAAACCCCAAACTCCTTTCTATAGGCAAGGTCTTCCAACAGTTATACCCAGACAACTACCCTTTGTGCCATCCTTCCTATGACTCTGATTCACTCTTAAAGTCTCCCTCTAGTTCTACTCCTGTTTGAGGAAAAACATTGGTAGTAAAAGGAGACACGGAAGCTTCCTAAGGAGGGAAGCAACCAGCAGTCCTATTTAGCAGCAGTGCCTATGACCCACAGCAGCGACCAGCGTTGTATGAGAGGCCTAAGGGTGCAGTAGTGGCACGTGTGCCTTAGCGGTAACCAATGGCTCTGTAATTGGATGAAGATCCATTCAGCAAGAGGGAGGCCTCGCTAGTACTGGAAACCCAGCCAACTACCCAGAGGCTAATTATTCATGGATTTTGGAGGAGAATCTACAACCTAACTACGTGCTAAACATTTGTTTTTATATCCAGAGATAAGGGTAGTCATCATCCTTTATCAAGGTAACTTCTCTTTTTGACAGAGATCGGTACAGAAAGTCACAACTGTGGAGCTCAGTCCCAGTAGGTACATCTATGAAACCGTGTCAACACCTAAGGATCAGGAAGCATAGCCTGAAAAAGTCTAAGAGTCAGAGATTCAGGGAGTTTGCTGTGAGATTGTGTTACCTAGGAATGTCAGAAGCTACACCCAAGATTCGTCAACATGACTGCCTAAACATGAGCCAAGCAAGGACGATACCAGCAGTCATAGCAATGCGGACAAAGAAAAGTCCAAGGCCTCAACCCTACACCAAGAAATAGGGAGTGCCAAGAGAAGGAGAAATAGTTTTCCCCAAGGAACAGCACAACGACTGGCTACCCAATACCAAATGGTCAGCCTGAAAACATGCATACAAGCAACATGATAGAGGCTGTGCATGCTATATTAGATGTATATACATATATACATACATGTAATAACAATGAGAAAAGAAGCTATTAAAGCAATGAGAGGTAGATGGGGAGTTTGGAGGGAGGAAAGGGGAAAATGATGTGATTATACCATAAACTCAAAAATCAAAGAAATAGTAAAAGAAAAGCAAATGAAAACCCCAAGTTACAACAGAAAAGGAGGAAGAAGAGGAGGAAGAGGAGGAGGAGGAGACATCTTTAAGAATGTCTTAACGATGACTATATAAGACTGACCATCCCATAGCTGCAGTCAGTCTTACACAGTCAAGAGCATTCATTCAGAGGACCTAGTTTGGTTCCCAGCACCTACACAGTCTGTTAGAACCATGTGTAATTCCAATTCCAGGGGACTCATTAATCTCTTCTGCCCTCCATAAACATTCACACATGCTAAACACATAAACTAACACATATATACACACATGAAAATAATAAATCTAAAAAAACAGGCTGACTATTCCAAATACCTCTTACATATGAAACCTACATATAGGTAATTATTGTGACCTCCCCTATTTTGAACACAACATCTTCAAAGGAACAAACCGTGTTAGCCTGTTGAGTTGTAATCAAATATCTGACTTTTTCTACATTGATGGCTAGACCATGGCATCACAATAGAACCATAGAATGGGAAGGAACACATGTAATCAAGGCTTACATGCCCACTTAATAATTCATATTAACATGACCCATTCACTCATTAGTTATATCATTGTTAATCCCACAGGTGCCCACAGACTGCTCAGATTTGTCAAGTTATGTATGTTGTATTGTGTGTGTTCAGTGCGAAGAAGTAATACGCTGTTTTCTGTCTTGAAGAGATCCACACTCCAGTTAGGGACAGGAAAATCAATGATAAAGACCAGCTCTTACAACATCACATAATGCAAAGACAGAGTTGAATCATGACCCCATACTTTTTACAGAGTTTTGACTGAGGCCAATAACTCTGTACCTTCCATCTCAGTTTTTATATTTAATAATGAGTTACTTGCGCTGTAAGTTGATTCCAGTACCAAGGAATCTATGCCTCAGGCTGCAGAAATATTTATTTTTTCCTATAGAAGGCATTGCATCATGTATAAAATTAAATTTCCTATTAAGCTAACAGCACTAACATCTTTCAATAGGTCCAAACTGTCTGAGGAATTTATATTTTGATATGTCAGTATTGGGGTAGGGGTGTGCTGAGGCAGGAGAATTATGAGTTCAAATCTAACTTGGGCTATCTAGCAAGACCCTGTCAAGAGAAAGTAAGGGCTGACATGAGCTTTGGGTTTAAACAGGAAATGGGTAATGGGCAGGAGTCCTGTGGAATTAAGCAGCCCTGAGTGGGTGCAGTTTGAAGGATCACTGCTTCAATGCTGGTTCTTGGAGGTTGCCTTGGTAGAACCTTGCCCTCCACATGGGGGTGAAAGTATGTGTTCTATGAGGCTCTCCTTATCGGGAATCTAAGGTGAATACAGGTTTAGGACAATGATTTCTTTCACAACTGTAATAAATACATCATCGTGGTTATGGTCCATTTTTAGTATGAGATTCTCTTAAAGCTCATCAAAGAATCGCCAACAAGCAGGAGATCTTGGGCCCCTCTCTTCCCTGACTAGCAGTTGGCACTTGCTGTCTCAGAGGTCTCAAAGTTGGCAAGCTGCAGGCAGTCTCTTATATGACTGAACCTATCCATGCTTAGAGAAAAGGTGAACTCAAGCCCCAGGATGCTCATTAGGTCTGGTTTTGAGTTCTGAACCAAGGTGGTGAAAGTGTGGGGAGAAGGCTATGTGTAGGAGAACTCAAAGATTGTAACTTTCTGGAGTACCAGGCTATAGGAAGAAGAGGGCAGACATTTCTTGATATTGAGACTTTAAAAACCACTGTCTCACAGCAAATTGATATGCCAGCCATTTCCCCCCTACATTTCTGTAAGGTAATATCCTGGTCTACAGAGTTGAATATTTGAAATGGATTCAGCTTCGCTAAACTCTTGAATTTATTACAGAGTAAGGTTCATTTTTTCCCTCACAAATTAGACATATATTCTTTGAGTAATTAACATGTATAGTATATACACACACACTAGAGTTGGACTAAAGGTAAAGGAGACAGACAAACAAAAAAATGAAGGCAGAAACATACCCCCAGATAGGATGAAATTAAAAAGATAGAAAGAATTCGGAAGATAAGAAGTTTGAAAAGCTCCCTCATGAGGAAGGGTGACACATTGGGAAACGTCAAGTAAGAGCTGATGAGATGAAATTCCAGAGGAGAGGGCTACACCACCTAATCTTTAGCTACTGGGAGTACTTGCGTCTGGGACTGAAGACACAGGTTTGATTCCCAGCACCCACATGGAAGCTGACAATTGAAACTCTAGTTCCCAGGGATCTGATGCCCTCCTCTGGCCTCCACAGGCATGCATACAAGCACAACACTCATACACATGAAGCAAAAACGAATAAACATTTTTCAAAAGGAGTATTGCATCCATGGTCAGTGTTCTTGTTAGACTATAATCTCCTTAGGGTCAGAGACTGTGTAGATTACAGTGGAAAAATACAGAAATAGGCAGGCCTGCAAAAACTTAGTCCCATTGATTCAGTGTGGCTGTGGAAGGGTAGGCCTGTTCCCTACAATCTTTTTGATGACAAGATATGTTATCACCGAAAGTAAACGCTAAGTTATAGTTGAAGTAGCTACTTGAAATTTCCAAAGTTAGGGGTTTTGAAAGCAGTTTAAATTTTAGAAGTAGTGTTTCCCTGGCAAGACTGACTCTCACTCTCTCACTAGAACACACTGGAGAGACTGAGAAAATAGCAGTTCTTGAAGGTTTGGAAACACTTATGCAAATGGCATTTTGATGAGATAACTGTAAGTTGATCAAGAACACATGGATTAAGTCTCCCACGGAAACCCACTGGTTTACGGAGTAAGGGCCCAGCACTGTTGACATCATGGAGCTTGGGTTTTGCTGAGTTCCCTAGCTCTGGAAAATCAGTTAAGACTCCCTTCAGAGGTCAGCAGCTGTGGGGGATTCTCAGATCTGCTTTATGGTTTCAGGGCTTTCAGCGTGGAGCCAAGAGATTTCTAGCAGACAGAGCAAAACGAAGGGCTGGAAGTGTTTGAAAGCATGTTCCCAGGCAGGCCCATCACTGCCTTTATAGTCGGTACCTGCCTAAGGGCCATAGTTACAAGAACATTCACTTGGAGGTTGTGTTTAGAGACTGTCTGGGTCGTACGTAGACTTTGCCGGGATTGCTTAAATGGAAACTTTGGCTATTTTTTTCCCCTACAAACTTAAAGTGCAATTTAAATGAAAAACAAAAACACTCCCAACGTTCTGAGCACAAGCAGAAATTGCAATGCCGTTCTGCAGCCCAGGGGGGAGAATATCATGAGAAAGAAGGAAGCAGAATGTAGGGACCATGGACATCTTTTCCAACCATCCCTCTCACTAACACTGCAGGTTGTCGAAGACAATCATCATTTTAGAGGTCAGTTGATACACAAAGGGTGAGTTTAAAAATCTTTAAGTTTCGCGTATTTTTAAATTTATTATTTATTTTATGTATACGAATACACTGTAGCTAGCTTTCTTCAGACACACCAGAAGGGGGCGTCAGATCCCGTTGCAGACGGTTGTGAGTCCCCATGTGGTTGCTGGGAATTGAACTCAGGACCTCTGTAAAAACAGTCAATGCTCTTCACCGCTGAGTTATCTCTCCAGCCCAACTTTTCTGTGTTTAAGTTGTAGAACAATTTTCATGAGAATGGAGAATTTTGTATTTCAGAAAGCAATGAACATCTTGCACGTGAAGGGTGGGCGTCCTCGCATGGACAGTTCTACAGTGACTCCTTCCAACATTCAAAAAGTTAGACTACATCACCTGAGATTCTTAAACAGGGGACCATAGAGTTTGGACTTGTATGTGCCCCCGATCTCCTTCTTGTGTCGCATGCCTCAAAGCTGGTGTAGCTAGGGCCTATAAGCAATGGTGTTCCCATCTGACTTCAGAATTTTCCCAGTGAGCAGACAGGGAGATTAGAGGGAATGATAATCCGTAAGAGAGTCAGTGATGGCCACACACTACTGTGAAGGATGCTCATGACTAAGACAAGGAAGAAAGGCCACAGTAGCAAGGAAGAAAAGTCAGATGACTTGAGAATGACTGCACAATCACCCCAAATGATTACTTTGATATAGGAAGAAGCAGACGGTTGTAATGGAATGAGATGGGAGGGTACGGAGATTTAATTTACAGTGGTGCTCCTAGCCATGTTACCTCAGGTACGACAATCAAGATTTGATTTACTGCTTCGTCCCTAAAAGAAAGAGAAAGCTGTCGTAACTGACATCAAATGCTTAAGGGTCTCGGAAACCCACCGCAGACAATAAGCATCATTCTTTCCAGTTGCTCGATTCCATAGCTCTGTGGTTACTGCCGGGTGATGAGGGCCAGTTTCTAGTTTTTCAATGGCTGCAATAAAGCAAACTCAGTCACATAATTTCTTCTTTCCTGCTCAGGGAGGGTCTCTTGTGGAAGCAGTACACTCCCCAGGGACTGGTCAAAAGCTGAATGTACTTCAGAGAGGGTGAGGGCAGAGGAAGAATTTCTTTCTTGAAATCATGACTGATGAATTCTTCTTTTAATCCTGAGTCCAGTCAGTGGTACCAGGATGTGCATGGGTATAGGCCACCCATGGGAGCATGGGAAAGCTAGGAGGAGCCAACCACATGCTAGAGGAACCCTCCCTTCCTAATAGCCATCAACTCTAATACCTCTTCCTCCTTGAGGCTGGGGTGGCCTTTCATGTTCTCCTCCTCCATCTATGTGAGCCTTCAATGATAACTTTTAAAATTTAGTTTTTAAGGAGGCCACAATGTGCTGAGGGGACATACTGAATAGAGGGCACTGCAAAAATTAAATATTTTGTGACATGAAATCATGCCCGGATCATAGGAGAGTAAAAACGGCTACATTAAACAGAATTGCTGAAGGTGTGATTGCCTGGATGGCAAACCTCTCCTAACTAGAAATCCTGTCTCCAGCACTAGGGACCTAGACAATGATGGGCCAGGGATAGGCAGGCCCATGCCTCACCAAAGACTGCTTAGTTTTGCACACCCCTTGAGTAACTAAACTTCATGTCGGGACTCAGAAGCCCTCAGAGTGTAGGTCTAGGTCTTTATTCATTCCTCTTCCCAATGTGTGCATATTTAAAATCTTTCTCTGCTGTTCTCAGTTGCATAAATCATCTCTTTAATTGACTGACTGAGGTCCAGAGGTGAGCTTAGCTTCTTGGGGCTTCCGGGGCAGAGTCTCTGGTGCTAACAGCTCCACCAACTGTAACTTTTTCGAAACTTATTTCTAATGAAGGTTCTTAAATGCTTTAATGTTCCTTGTGGCCCACCCCCCACCAGAGGTAGTAAGAAAGAAAGGACTACAGGGGAAGTGGACTTGTTTAGAAAGGTTCTTTGGAGCAACTCCCATCTGTGCTGTCTGGAAATCAGCAGTTCAGTTCACAGGTCAGCAGCGGCCTGATCCACTTCAGATCCACTTACCCTCTCTGATCCACTTCCAAACACTTCCCAGAAACAGCAGCAGTCCAGTTTGGGAAAGTTGGGCTAGCAACAGTGGTGACACGACCTAGCAGAGACAGCCAGGCCTCAGCCTTAGCTTGAGTCAGCAGGAGAGACCAACAGGAACACCGGGAGAAGGTCTCAGTTGTGCCTCTCTCTGGGAAGTGAAGATCAGCGAAGACTCGAGACCCACACGCGTTGCACAGCCAGCTGTACCAGCAAGCCAGGCTCTGTCTTCTTCACTCGGTGGAGTCCTATTTATACCACCCAGACACCACGTATCCTCTATGTGCCCTGCCTTAGCATGGTTCTTGCCTCAGCATGTGCATCCAATCAAGGAGTCCTTGGAAGTGGCAAGAAACTGCAATACACCACCAGAAGCTTTTTGGTGCCTTTCTCGGTATGGCATCTTGACAAATGCGCTCAACTACGCAGTGTAAGGTGGACCCATACATGTGTGTTGTTAGCAAAGAATCTTTTATTGAGTATCCTTTCACATGTTTGCTTTAGCACAACATCCTCTCTCCTGTGTCTGCTTCAGCGAAACGATCCTTCACGTTTGCCCCAGCAAAACACCATCCAAACGACTTTCCAAAGAACCCTTACGTTTCCACTTTAAGCAACAAATTACAATAAAAATTCTAGTAATTCTGGGTCTTTGTGAGTTGTCTTTCCACAGAACATCGGATTCCTGCTCTAGGCCATGGGAATGAAAATTATTTCCCCAACATGAAGGCCACAGCTCGCCTAGGGCAAGGACAGTTACGTGGACAGTTCTGAGAGGGGAGCTTCACTGATAACGTGTGTCAACCTGTGCAAACTTCCTGAATGATTCTGTAGAAGCTCTGAGGAGTGAGAAAAGACCATGGAACAAATGCCTCTGCTAGCCTGAAGTGGCAGGATCAGATCCTTATTGTGAAGAGCCACACTAAACCCTCAAACGCTTGTGTCTCCACACACGCAATCTTTTACCTTATGAAAGCTTCTTATTTTAAAGAAAATCTTTTACTCCTATTGTTTTGACTCAGCCCTCAAGTCTTCCCATTTTGCTAAGAAGTGAATTCATTTTCAGACTCCATAGTAGTTCCTCACTACCGATCTGATCTCCTTCTCTCCCAGTTCTTCCTCCTTCCCCTTTGTCATGCACATACCTCGGGGCACGAGCATTCCTGAGTCTCCAGGACAAGCTCTACATAGCTTTCATTTCTAGGATAAATGCACATCTTTGGGATTAGGAGCCAAGCTTGAATTTTATCAGTAGGGTTTTATATCATCAGTTTTATAAGCCCTACATGATGACAAATTCTTTCCAACAGTAAAACTATGCTTAACTCAAAAGCTTTATGCAGTATCTGCCTGAAGCTTCAGGAGATTGGCTGGCCACTTCAAACACTTGTAAGCGGTAGGCTTAACGGGAAATGTGGTTGGAGCCGGTACTGTACTCCCCGAGTCCTCAGGAGGAGTCCACATCTCGTTCATTTATATCCTGTATTCTCTCAGTATGAGTACCGACTTTGGTCTGAAAAACACTGTCAGCTTCTAGATTGAATATTCAAAAATCCACTTTGTGGTCACTTTATTTTAACTTTTATAGGTCCATGGCTACATTGACTAGATGTCTCAAACAGTTAATAAATGGGTCTTAATCCTTATGTTAAAATTATTATTAAAAGGTTACACCCTGTTTCCCAAGTTGTGAAATAATTTCAGATCATATTGGGACGCATTTCTGGTTTATTGGCCATGTCAAGTGGCCAAGTAAACTGTTTACTTTCTCACTTGAATTTTTATTTAAAAATCAAAATTTCACAACCAGTTTAGATTTCCCAGGGGCACTTGCTTAAAGTGGAGTGCATTTAAAAATACTTGATACACTTTTAAAAGAAAAGAATTAAGCTGCACAAAGTAAAGATTCAAAAAAGATTTAGATTACTCTGGTTATTTGAAAGATTATGACGCTTCCATTTATATGAAACCCAATTCCCGAGGGTACTGTAAATTCCCAAACCCAATATAATGCAGTTTTGTAGTCAGAAAAAAATGTCCTAATAAGAAAACAAACGTGATTCTAATTATTGTATTTTCCCTGGAGATAGATCATTTCCTTGGCATGTTGATATTTATTTTGTAGGTAGTCAACTATCTTATTAACAGCTGGCAAATCCACCCCTACAAAATATTACCAACTTTAAAGCAAGTCACTAATTTAATAAAAGAAACAAAACAAAAGCAAAGAAACAAGCAAACAGAAAACAAGCGGTAGATTAAGTACTCAAGGGATTTGCAAAACCATCAGTCCTTAGCAGCTGTGGAGTACAGTGCAGATCACATTAACAAGGGGAGTGGATTTGGAGACTTCTGACTTTCAACAATGGCTTCCAATATCCGCTTAGGAGCGGATGGGAACTGAGAATAGCCTCGACCTTGCAGCTCAACCATTAATTTTACTCATAATTATGAAAAATGTAGAAGCTGTAATCCACATTATTAAATTAATATTTACATTATAACCCTGGCTTTTGCAGCACCAGTGCCCCAAACATGTTAGTCAGTAAAATTAAATTCTGAACACTGTGATTCTGAATTTCCTGAACCTCAGAAAGTCTTTTCTAAAGCCTTCAGGAGCTCACAAATGAAAATTTAAAACAGTGGGTAAATTCCTTGTGTTCTTCTGCATGCTTGTTCTTGAGGTTTACAGTTGGGTGTCTACTCTCAAGGGTCTGCATCCTCAAGGGTCTGCACTCTCCATGGCCTCTGCATCAGCTCCTGCCTCCAGGGTCCAGCCCCACCTGGGTTCCTATTCTGACTTCCTCCAGTGAAGGACTATGATCTGGAAGTGGAAGTTAAATAAACCCTTTTCTCCCCAGCTTACTTTCTGGTGTTTTTGTTGCAGTAGTAGAAAGCCAAGCTGAGTTACCCGCCATGTGAACTTTGCCCAACTCCTGCAGATAACAAAGACAAAAGAAGGAGTGAAGACTGTTGCTACTTCTTCTAAGTAAGGGGATCCTGTGCCGTGATGGAAAGACTGGGTTGCCAACTTGAATGGATGAGGAATTGAGGAAGTCTTCTGTGTCTGTCTCCACTGGTATTTCCTGGAAGTGTTAACTGAGAGGCCAGCTCCCTAGGAGTAGGCAGTACTTTCTGGAGATAGCCCAATTAAAATGAGGTTTTCTGGAGATAGCTCAACTATAATGAGGTTTGAGGGGAGACGTCGATGCTTTTTGTCTGTCTGCCTTTTGGTCCTTGCTGGTGAGTACAACTGCCTCATTGCTACACCCACTGCTGCCATCCTCTTTAGACATCAAACTTCAGCTCCCAACATGAGCTGAAGACCAGCATCTCTCCAGAAATCTTTTAGGCTTTCATCACTAGGCTGACACTGCTCAGGCATTCAGCATCTCAAACTCAAAAGCTACCTTATTCTAAGTAAGCCTCTCCTGCCTGCAGACAGCTGGTTTGGACTACTGGATCCAAAGCATATAAACCTCTAATGTCTGTCTCTCTGTCTCTCTGTCTCTGTTTCTCTGTCTGTCTCTCTGTCTATCTACTCCCCCTACACGCACACTCTCTACACATGGTTTTGTATCAGTTTCCAGACTAGTAAGTGAATATTACAAAGACAGCGATGAAGCCCCCTCACTCCTGTTTAATGGACTTTGAGGAGCTCACAGTGAATATACAAAAAGCTCCTCCCTGTTCTCATCATGAGGCACTGCTTGAGGCCCTTCCTTCACCTTCCCCCAACAGGGAAGAAGAGGAAATAATAAGGCTAGAATACTCTCATATTGTTGAATAACTGGCCCTAGCCTTCTGGCAACAGACAGGAGAGCTATCCCACTGCTCACCCTCCTAAGTCCAGAGAACTGACTACCGCTCCTCAGGTCAGGGACTCTGACAAGAAGACTGCCTGGGAGAGCTGGTTGGAGCCCAGCTGGACTGCGAGCGAGCTGATTTTAAAATCCTCAAACAGTTGCAAGACAGCTTGGCAGTTTCTTAAAAAACCAAACACAGTCTTACTGCATGATCCAGCAATTAGGATCTCACTCCTTGTTATTTGCCCAAATGACTTGGAAATGTGTGTGCACACAGATATTTATAGTAATTTTAGTCACAATTGCCAAACCTTGGAAGCAACCAGAGTGTCCTTCAGCAAACAGGTGAATGAGTTCATAAATAAGGAAATGTCAAAATAATGGTACGTTTACCAGAGCTGAAAAGAGACCACCTAACAATGCAGCAAGAGATGTTGAGAATGGAATCTTAAATGCGTATGTCTGGGTGACAGTGGACAATTTCTAAGGGTCATGCACTGAAGTATTCCAATATAGAACATTCTGGACCTTCTACATTTCAGTATTATGGAGGCAGAATAAAGATCTGAGAAGGATGAACAGAAACAATAGGTGTAAGGAGGAGGGTGTTCAGGCCAGGGCGCTACTCTGTGCAATGTGATAATAGTTGCTGAGTGTCCAAATCTGTAGCCTATATAACACCAGGAATAAACTGTAAATTCAAACGTAAAGGGTGGGCTGTGGAGATGCCGGTGTAACCCTGCAGGCTCATCAATAGGAAGAAGTGGACCATTCTCCTTAGAGAAGGGGTGTTGATAGTGAATGAGGCTATGTGTGTGAGGTGTGGGCCAACAGCACATGGACATGTGTGAAATTTCCACTTACTGTGTATCTAAAACTTTTCAAACGAATAATATCTCTTTCTTAAAAATAATCTTGGATCAAAGCTCTTGGGATGGTCTGGTGCTAGTGGACTTGCTCCTCAAGCCTGTGGGAAGTATGACCCGTACAAATGGGGTCGCTTTGTGGGGAGGAAGCCATGTTCTTATCTCCTACAAGTGAAAGGGAGTGAGCTAACCCTGGAGGACTCAAGGTTTGCCGTGGGGGATGACAGTGGGATGGGGAGTGCATACACTTTATTGAGAGTAAATTATTCACAAGCACAGTAAAAGGAAGGATAGTGTTTGAGCTTTGAGTCTGTGGCCTGATTCCTTTGCTGCCTTTTGCAAAGGCATGGCTGGTGCCAGGCCTCATGACTTTGCATGCCGCAAGAGCTATTGCAGGAGTGAGCACAGAAGCCCAGGGAGAGAGAGATCTGTTTGTTTTGCTAATTGAAGTCATTTAATTAAATTGGAGAGAAAACACGTTTCTACTTTTTAAAGACACTCAACTTATGGCGCTTTGTGTTAGTGACCAGGGACAGTGACAAATGCACATCACTCAGTCCCCTGCTACAGGAACGTAGGCACATAGTTTATTGTGAGAACACAGACCTTTGTTTACAACACACCTGACTGGCTGTGATTCACTGATGATAACAATTGCTATTTCTTCCGTGTCATATTTATCCAGGCCCCATCAGTGTATTTCTAGTCAAGAATAAGAGGAGATGGAGGACTTCTGACGTCATCTCTCCCTTGGCAATGTCCTTTTTTCCTTCCTCTTCCTCTTAGCATCTTCCTCTTCTTCCTGGTGTGGTGGAGTGTTAGAATCCCACTCCTTTCCCTGTGTTTAATGCTTCTTCTGTCTTTATGTGCTGGGTTTTTCCAGGGCCCTGTAGTCTAGAGGAATGAGTGTTCTTGGCCTTTGAGTTCCACTGGCTCCTAAGATTGCTAACATTCTCACCAACAGAAACCTTATCGGTTTGAAAGTGGGAGTGGAGAAATAGGAAGGGCTGATGGGAGAGAGCCCTTAGCTGCCCAGGTTCAAGCCTAACCCAGCCTCTGCTGTATTCATTTTCCCTTTGCATTCAATAGTGCACTCAACATGGTGGGAACTTAAGACACAGAATGTGCACAATTGACGTTGAACCCCAACTATTCATATTTTTTTTTCCTTTTGGGAGCTTACTTCTATTGGGTAGCAGAGATCAGTCAAATTGCTTAGAAGAGGCTCACACAAACTGGGCTGCTTGAAAGAGACATTCTTCATTCTACTAAGCTGCCTGTAAGTTGCACAGTGCACTCCAGGTTTCAGCTTTCATGAACTGACACCTATGCTGGGGGTGGGCTTTGGTAAGTAACCTCTCACCAGTATTTCTGTAAGTGACTCCAGTAGAATTCATTGGATTTTAGTGGTGTCTAGAATCTGTAGCATCATGGGAATGAGGAGATATTTGTTCATGTTCCCCAGGCATCACGTGGCAACCTGTCATATTGGTCATGACATTCTGTCATTTGTTCTACAGGAAATCCATTGCAAGGTGGCCCTTAACCAAAGGATCACACAGAGGACCCTTTCTACAAGAGCGGGGACTATGTGCCATGCCTGGATGATGCATGGTACAGAGTCCATGTCCCACATGGTGTGAGGGAACGGATGAGTGCAAAGTGAGTGGAAATGAGGACAGGAAGTGTCATGGCAGGGCCAATGGCTGAGGTTGGCATATGTTGTTTTTCTGTTTGCTTGAAGAGGATGGAACAGGTACAGAGTCCTGCGAATGACAACAGTTTGGTGACCAGTTTGCTTTCTGGAGCAGTAGGATTGGGGAGAATGAGATTAATGTTCCTCTCTGTGCTAACTTCTCTCTCAGGAGGGATCTCACTTACCAAAATAAATAGGGCTTTCTCATTCCTTACAGAAAGATATTACAGGTTATCTGAGGGCTACAGCATGCTTCTAAGAGTAGCGGACACAAATGGATCTAATTTAGAAGGTGTTTTGTTTATCTGGGGTATGGATCAGTGGCAGTCAGCAAAGCTCATATAAAAGAAGATGAGGGCCCCTTATCTGGATGGAATTTAATTAAAAATAAACACGGCAATGGCTACTATTTTAGAATAGCATAGCTTACTACAGTTTAATTTCCTTTCAAGAAAAGATGATATAAAACCGCTCCAGATTCCAACATATGAAGGCAAATTCTACATCACATTGTTATTTTCCAGTGTTTTATCCCCCCTGACCCTCCTGTCATTTACATCCACACATGAGTTCCATTAGCCAACTCAGTTACATCCTGTCCCGTATCTCTACCTAGCTCATTTGGACAACCCCAGAAGTTGGAACTCTGAACCAACAATTCCAAAAGTAGTTTTTGTGCTTTTTTTGAAACAGAGAAATAATCACACATAGATTGGATTGAAAAGTTCTCTGGATAATGTCTACTAAGGTTCCCTGAAAAAAAATGGGGGGATGGGAGGGGTACTGAGCCAACCCATCATGCCAGAGGTCTCAAGGGATAAACCACAGAAATGTGTTTATCTCCTTTGTGATGTTTAATGTCAACTCAACTTGGAGACTTCTCTGGGTCTGTCTTTCCTGTTTTTACTTGTCTCAGACCATTGCATGTCAATGGCAGACTCCCAAAGGATGCAGTCTCATTTTGCATTAGCGGACTACCCAAAAGACCCCATGTTCTTTGAGATGGACTTTTCCTTTAGAGGGGTTTCTGCATGGACCTGAGGGAATGTATATGTTCATTGTATTTACCTCCGAGGCTCTCTGAGTCCCTGCTCTGTATTCCCTCGACTGTCAGCATTCCCACATTTATGGAGCTTTTCTGTGTGACAGGTGTCACACAGATAACTGACAGCACTCCATTTAATCTAGGTTATAATGCTGGGGGCATGCATGTTGTGGCTTACACTGCTGGAAAAGTGAAGCTAGACACGGTCCCATGGAAAAGCTATTTCCCAAAGTGACAGAGTAAAGGTAGGGAGTGACACAGGCAATATTAGACTAAAAACTGTCAAATAAAATAGTCTTATTCCATAGATCTCACATCCCTAACCCTGTCTGTAGGACTGCATTCAAACTCACCCACTGATGCATGATAAAGTTCTAGGCTGCATGGAATGGGTTTGTAATTGCAGGTATTTGGGAGGCTCAAAGGTCAAGATATTAAACAAGATATTAAAGGTCGTTAGGGTGGGATAGAGTTCTAGTGCAGTGGTTCAGAACTTGTCTAGCATGTGCAAAACCCTAGGTATTATCCCCAGTAACTCATGCACACTAAGGTAGGTAGGCAGCAAACAAGAAAGAAGGATAAAGAAGAAAGATAAAGATAGTAGGAAAGAAAGTCAGATTAGCATTCAGTCTTAAAAAACAAAATCTATTTTCTCCATTTCCCTTTCTGTATCTGTCTTTTTCTCCTATACCCACTAGGCGTGTCCAAGCTCTGCCTGCAAGGTACATGTAGCCACAAATAACAGCATAGCTACAAATGTAGCCAGATCAAGAATCACGAACTTCCTGAAAGCATTTAAGGACTCTGGGGGACTGGTTTGTTTGTGACTTGATTGTGTTATTCTTGGTTGTGACTTTGTAGACGTAGCTGTCGCGTTGTGATGTCTCAATCTATATCTTCCCATGTTGCCAAGACATCAAATGATGATGTTTTATGGAAGTTTTATGCTAGTTCTTTCCTGTCCGCAAAATCAAAACTTGAGGATATACCCCATCTTTTCCCTTGATCTTATAAATAATGATTATTGTTTATAAATAACAATCATATAGAATAGCTTAATTTTTTAAAATTAAATTAGTGTTTTTCTCTAGAGTTTTCTAGAATATACCACTACTGCTTGATTTTCCAATGAACATGTTTGTGAATGGGGAGTGGAGGGAGGAAGGGTCAGGCAGAAAATCTGAGACTCCGGTATGTAGGACGCTGGATGTCTTGTTATGCACTTGGATGATATTCACCAGCTAGACGGGAGGTACTTCAGAGAAAATGTGAAGCACTGATTTAATTCATGGCGAGAGAAAAATGCACTATTTTTTACGTGAAATTCCTTTTCTATCAAAGTATTTATTATTCTTGACCTTCGTATACTGGGCAGGTCTATTTTACTTAATATAAAAGATGCAGACTTAAGTATAAGCAATAAATAGATGTTGGCTGTTGTACTACTTAGGAGCCTCTGGAGAAACAAAACTTACAGAATGAATATATGTATGTGTGTCTATCTCTATCATCTTTCAATCTCTCTATCTCTATATCATCCATCTCTCTATTTATCTCTATCTCCATATCTTTATCTAACCTATATCATCTATATCTATAATCTAGATCTATATCTATCATCTATCAATCTACATCTACATATATAGACAGAGCATGGGATATATATGAGATTTATTGGAATGTCTTATAAGCTGTGGTCCAGCTAGTCCAACAATGACCATCTACCAGTGGGTAGTCCAAGAATCAAGTAGCTATTTCTTCCATGAGGCTGGAAGTCTCATCTGGTCTTCAGTACATGCCAGAATCCTGAAGAAGTAGGCTCTAGTGCCAATGAAGTTATGAACTTGCTAGCAGGAATGAGGGCAGGCAGGCAAAGAGCAAAGCTTCCCTCTCCCACGCCTTTCTTCTAGGCTGGCAGCAGCAGGAGTGGCCTGGATTGAAGGTGGGTCTTTCCCCTTCACATGTTTTAAGGAAAAAAAGATCGCTCATAGCTGTGTCCAGTGGGTTTGGTAATTTCAGATGTAGTCAAGTTGACAGGCAGGACCAGCCATCAGACGTGCACTCCTTGTCAACTCCTTGTAGTCTAAAGGACGCAACCCCCAAATCTGCAGTAGACATTCACTTCCTAGAGCCCCCTCACCCCTTAGTCATCCCTTTTGTCCCCTGACTACATCCCCACGACACAGGCACTGTTTTTACATATATGGAGTTCTTTCTCTTTTTTTTTTTTTTTTTTTTTTTTCCGGGGCTGGGGATTGAACCCAGGACCTTGCGCTTCCTAGGCAAGGGCTCTACCACTGAGCCAAATCCCCAACCCCCAGGAGTGCTTGTGCATCCATACCTCTCTCTCCAATAGGAACACCACTGCCCTCCTTCAGTCTTCTCTGTAGCCAGTCAAACCCCATCCCAGGTTATCCTTTTATGACTAATTTCTGCAGACTGCTCTAGAAAAATTACTCCAACCATACCCACCTCCTATGAGCCTGGTGGCTTATAGAGTTTGTGGTGTGTCTGTGAGCTTGTTAATGACCTATTCCAGGCCTGGGCATCAGTCTTCAAGATGGGATATATTTTTTCCTATAATAGTCTCGAACACTTCAGTACAAGCTCTAAGTGACACTTGCTTTCAAATTGCAAGTTTGGGCACGTCCTTTAGGCATGCTTATTGAAGCCTCCAAATTCGAGGAGGGGCAGGGCCAGCTCTCCTACTCACCTGACTCTTGCCATAGGTGATAAGGGGAGAGGAGAGCATCACTCTTTTGTCTAGGCCACCTCATGGAGTTACGTTACAGATATTTATGAACATCCCAAGGTGGGTTCTTTCATCACCGAAAGAGTAGGAAATAACCACTGAACCTTTACAGAGTCCTCAGAATCCATTTCTCTAGCCTATCCTCTCTAGTTGATGGAATTCCAAATTAGCTTGGAGAGAGAAGGCACTGGAGTCCAGGCAGGGAATGTCATCCCTTGGAGTCACTGAAAGGAAGGAAAGGGTTATGAACAAAGAATAAATAATTCTATTATGAGGATAAGAATAGAGAGTCGATGGTTAACCAGTTTAGCTGAACAAGTCTTCTAAAATAAGATGCAAGATAGATGATGATCTGTTTCTTGGTAAATACACATTGTCGTCAGCTAAGCGTAGGAAAGACTTGCTACTATAGACTGGCTTGCTCAAACTTTGTTCATCAAGGACAAAACGTTGTAATTTCCTCTTGTGTAATGATTTTAATCTGTTACTGAGGAATATGTTTTCGTGGTGATTGTTTTAAGAGAATATGCAACTTGTAACTGTGAGGTAGTTGTTTCCTTACATAAAGAACTCTGTCTTAAGTGATGTAAGAAAGCTAAGAGAAAAATAAAGCTGTTGGAGTCAACTTGTTAGAATTTGCTCCATCTACCAAACACGTATATGTATGTATATGTATATATGTATGTATATGTGTGTGTATATGTATATGTGTGTATGTGTGTATATAAATGTGTATATGCATATGCATATATATACATATGTATAGTCAGCCCTTTTCTCCATGCACCCAATGTGTAAATGCGTGTGTGTATGTATGTATGTATGCAAGCATGCATACATGCATGTACATATGTGTGAAGTTTCTGGAGCTTGTCATGCCTCATCCATTCAGTGTGTGTGTGTGTGTGTGTGTGTGTGTGTGTGTGTGTGTGTGTGTGTCATTCCTCCCTTTTTCCCCTCTTGTCATTGGCTACAAGCAGCAGCAGCCCCTGTCACTATCAGCAGGGTTCCCATCTATTGCTATCAGCGCTGGCCCCAACTCAGCTGTTCCCAGTTTTACCTTGTGGTGTCAAAGCTGGTCTTCGACATAACTTGTCTTTTTGTTTGTTGGTTGTTGTTGTTGTCTCTTTAGCCAAAGGAGGCTGGAAACACGCAGTTGAGGTTGAGGAGATAGTCATAGAGATCTGACAAGCAGGTCTGAAAAGGTGACACAGTGGTTAAAAGCATTTGCTGGTCTGATAGGAAGTTCCAAGTTTGGATCCTAGAACTTACATTGTGTGGCTCACAAGTCCAGTTCCAATGCATCCACCACCACCTTCTGGCCTCCTAGGGTACCCGTGCGTACATGGGCATGCGTGCACGCACACTGGAGAAAGGTTTTGATTTGCTGATAACAGGGAACACACTTCTCGCTGCCCTCCTTCCTTTCCCTGTGGTTGTTTTGTCTGACCTGTGACATTACGGACTGTGGTGATCATTCTGCAGCATCAAGCTGGCATCATTAAGGTTAGATGAAAATGGCTGTGTGGGCCCTGGCTGTCGTGTCCCTGGCTGCCTTTGCTGTGAGTCAGGTCTTCAGGTTAAGATCATTTAGATTTTATGTTATTTGCAGTTAACTGTGCATCCCACAGACATCAGCACAGTTCTCTTTCACTGACAGAGATTTAAGGGCTCAACATTTATGATAGGATAATAAATGATGGTTAATATATTTTTTAAAAGGGACTTGATCTTATGGCAAAAATCTCTGTGAATATGTCATACAGGTTCTTTGAGAATGAAGGAGACTTCCTTAGCTCTTGGTCAGTTTAATTCAGAAGCTGAGGTGCTCGAGGGTCCCAGCCACCTGAGCCAGTGGCTTTCAAATGTGCTGTCTTACACCCAAGATCGTGTAGTCACAGAGTCAGTAGAGTAAACACTTGTCTATTAAAGGAAAGTGAGAATTCTGAAATGGGAGGGGCTCTGAGGAGACATATCTATATGTTGTCCTGCCTAATGGGCTTTCCTGGCTTCAGATTGAGAGTGAAGTCGTCTTTACTGGAGTAGGTTATTTTTGAGGGCATTGTAGACCAAGCCAGTATGGAATCCAGATGCCTTATGCATGCTTGCTTGGCCTGGCCATTCATAAGCAGGATACATGTGCTATATGATCCACTTGTGACCCACCATAGGTTCTGCCCGAAGCTATCCCTGTCTACATTTGGCACCAAATTTTGCCATAAGCCAAAAGAGAAATAAGTCTTAATCTTTCTTTTCCTCTCCCTCCTCCTCTTTCCTTTCTCTTGTTAATTAAAACTTTTAAAAAGCCAATGGAATATTTATTTCAGATGATTTGAGAAGAGAACAATATTTGAATGTTGAAAAGGAACCCTTCGAGTAGGAGGTGTATCTGTCCAGGGACACGGTCTACTCAGAAGGCAGGCAGGCAGAGGTTTCTTTCTCTTTAGTGGGCAAGAACCTGAACCACAGACATAAGCGTGCTTCAGTCTTCTGCGGATATTTCTAAGTATTTTTATTAGGTTTGTATTCTGGTGTCAGTTGCAAAGCTCCCTCTTCTCAAATAGAAGATGAGCTGTCACTTTAATAGAGGATTAAAATCAGCAAAGAGCTCTTGGGCTTTCTGCAGAGAAAATGCTGCGGCAACAATGTATCATCTGCTACACTAACCAACATGGCCGCCATGTGCCTCTGTGTTCTACAGTCTTCTAAGAGAGCCGAGTTCTTACATCTCACGTGTATTGGCGCAACACTGGGACCCCAGGCTGGGTCCTGGCGGAGCTGGCAAAGTCCCTATATGACTACAAGCACAAGTAAGCTGAAGGGATGTTTTTACTTATTATATGGACAAGCAAAGCATTTTGTGTTCGTCTCTTTAACCCAGTGGAGCCAACACTGCCGATTGTCTCACACACCGCCTCATCGAGTGCTTGCTCGTTTAGAGGCTACCTAGAAAAGATTGGAGTAAGTGCCCTGTGATGAGGAGGGATTCAGGGCTGGCTCAGCCTCTGAGCCTCCTCAGAGGAATCATAATGAACTGGGCTCTGGAGCTCTTTGATGGTGCCCTTGCCCCTGGACGCCTTATGTGCGCTTTCTGCTCAGTCATTTCCTCTGCACTTGGGTAGCGCAGCATGAAGCCTGCTATTAGAAGCAAGGTTTATTGCTGCCTTGCAAACGTTTATTGGGTAATATCTAAAACATGGTGTCAAGTTATAGTAATGTGCTGTTCCGGGAAGCTTTTCGAGAACTTTAGTGTTTCTGAAAATGGCCCTTTGAGAATTCTTCAGTTTCAGAAATGAAAGGTAGTAAGGACGTGTGAGTGTGTGTGTGTGTGTGTGTGTGTGTGTGTGTGTGTGTGTGTGTGTGTGTGTACTTAAAATATGTCCATAGATCCTGATTGTTTGGTGAAATGAAAAGACACTGGTTTTCTTTAGGTCATTCTTGTAAATTTAAATGGTATGTCTCAGATGCCCATTGTGGCATTTGCCCATATATACACTAGATCCCTGCTACACAGTTGAATGTCCCAGGAAACCCAATTGTTACTGTCTTCACAAAGTACAGATATCTCTGGCCCACAAAAAAGTTAGTTTCCTATAAACTTCATGCACTTATTCACTCCTATGAGTAATCTGAGGGGAGAAGAACTCACCTCCAGTTCTATATCAGAAGTGCATACAGTGGAGTCTAACTGTGGCTGAACCGTCTTCACTTCCTTGTAGCATCTGAAGATATCTTGGTAAAGAAGTGTTTAAAACATGGCTATAAGCTTAATCGATGATGAAGAAGCAGTTGAATGAAGGACGGGAATGACCACCTATCTGCACATCTTCCTTTGGCAAGAGTCTAGCATTTTTCCAGTTGACATTTTTTTCCTGATTGGTTAATGAAGCACTGTGCTGGGTGAATGGGTGAAAACATTGTATCCAGAAGAGTTTACTGAGGTGAGGGTGGGAAGCACACAGACATGAGAGTTGGCTCCATCCTTGTTCTTTTGTGAGCAGATGGCTCTCCGTCTTCCTGTTGGGTCTCCACCCATCCGATGGTGAAAACCACACCCTAGCGCGACTTCTCTATTGTCCTCCTCCCTTCAGTCTCATTTGCCTGATCTTTCCATTTTCTCCTGCCTCTCTCCTATGGTCCCTACTTCATTTGCAGACTCCCAATTAGTTTGATGCTTCAACCCAACTTTGATTTGTGAGCTCCCTCTTCCTCTCCTTCTCATCCCCCTCCCCCACTCTGTCTCTCTACCCTCTCTCTCCATATTTTTCCATAATGACAGGGGATTGTTTTCTTATTCTTAGTCACAGTCTAGGAGACAGCTGTCTAGTGGATCTTATCAGAAATAAACCATATTGATACCTTGGTTTGGGGCTTTGAGCCTCTAGATCGGCTAGAGAATACTTTTCCATGTAAGTACAGTGTTAGGGTACTTTGATATGGCAGCCAAACTGACCGAGACATTATAAATGGAGTGAGAACGGAACGAAACAAGTCATCACTTACTATCTCTGACCATAATTTCTGCTATGACTCAGTTCTGAGCCCTGAGCTCTTTCCTACACACAGTAATTGTGTTTCTAGCTCACGTGGACCAGCAGATTTCAATCCATGTTGTTCTCTTGTTCTCCTCTTGTCTTCTCTGATGTATGTATGTATGTATGTATGTATGTATATATGTATGTATTTATTTATTAATTACATCCCAAATATTGCCCATTTTCAGTCTCCCCATCTTGGTGTATCCAGTCTCTGCTGGATTAGGCACATCCTCTCCCACTGTGAGGCCAGACATGGCAGCCTTCTGCTATCTATGTGTCAGGGGCCTTGGACCAGCCTGTGTATACTCTGTGGTTGGTGTCTCAGTCTCTGGGAGCTCCCAAAGTTCCAGGTTAGTTGACATTGTTGCCCTTTCTGTGGGGTTGCCATCTCCTTGAGGGCCTTCTATCCTTCCGGTAACTCTTGTCCATCTGTGGGTATCTGTCTCTGTCTTAATCAGATGCTGGGTAATCAGAGGGCTGCTATGCTAGGCTAGGTCTTCTGTTTTTTAAACATAGGAGGGATGTAAAGACTGCTTCCCTCATCACAGAGTGTTTAGTTAGGAAGGGTTACTTTGGGGGAGCAAACCTAGCCTCCCTGCATTTATCTTCACTCCCAGAGCAGGACAACTGTCTTATTCTCCCTTGCTGTTGGTTTCTTTCCCCCTTTCAGTTGAGATTCACTGATTTAACTTCCTAGAGTATTATGCATTCGGACTCTGCTCAGGAGTTCAGATGACAAAAATCATGTCTTTTGTCATTTTGTTTATTTATTTACTTACTTATTTATTTATGTGGCTGTTGCTGTTGTTGTTGTTACCATACCAAGCAATGATTTTATTTTGGCTTTTTATATTTACATAATAGCACCTTGTTCCCAGTCAGGACATTTTCTCTCCCCTTCAAACACTCCCTCTTCTGCTACCTTGTGTATGTATAAGTAGCGTGATCTAGAGCCACACATGAGAAAAGACAAGAGTTTTAGTCCCCAGTACCTCTTCTTGCTTACCTCTCCTCCATGGTTTCTTTCCACAGTTTCCACGGAATCAGAATTTTTAATTTTTACCAGGTAATTCAAACTATGTGATAAAATGACAATATCTATGAACCTTTCATGTTGGCTTAAAATAGTTTACCTTGGGATGGCACTTTGGAGCCTAAGAGAATAGGTATTTTGTAAGTCATGATGATGGAAACCTACCATAAGTCAAGTTATTGATCCAAAATTGATTGTTTGGCTCTCATATTTATGAAAGTTTTGAATATTTTAGATGTGAAGATTTGCCTCAGAGAAAGGTAACTCAGAAGAATCAATCATGGTTAAAGGAACTGATTCAGGTTTCAAATATGATACTGAAAACCAAATCAAAGGCAAACAATCAGGTTTAGTTAAGAGTGTGAGAAATTTACTTTTGTCTGGGATCCAGTTCAAGCAGCTCTGTTTAGCCCCTTGCAGAGTTAACTAAGCTAAACTCAAAGGAAAAACTTAAAGATGATTTTTATAGCAATGAGATCATTCTGTAAAATGCTGGCATTTCATATTTTCCAAACAGATACTTGGAAGAAACAGAATACAAGTCAGATTTAAAAGTTGACATTAATCCAGTTCTCTGTTTTTCTTCCCATTTTTTTTCTAACCAAGACTTTTACTGCCAGCTTTTACTTTGCATAATAATATATGATGAATTGTCCAGGAAAAGCCCACTGGGCACATTTCTCTTAAAAAGCCTGTGTCCATGCAGCAGGAGCTCAAGCTTTAGGGCAACATGCTTATGTAATCATGGAAGATTTTCCTTATTGTTGAACAAGTGTCAAACACATGTTGGCATTTTGTCAAATACATAAACATGTAGAGACCGCTGGTCACTCTAGGACTGAAAATACAAATCGATCTAGTCAAATTCATCCTTATTTCTAAGAAATCAAAACCAACTTGAAACACACACACACACACACACACACACACACACACAATCAGCAACAGTACAGCTAACGTGATTACTAAGGCTGCCTGTTACACATTTTTCCTACATGTTTATTTGCTCACAATCACACACAGGGGCTAAAATATGAGCTTTAAATATTTTGTTGGCAGACATTTTAAAGGAATTTAGGAAAACTATAAATCTAATGATTCTCATTTGTTATATAAAATATAATCATTTTAAACACTTGCCAAAGATTTAATTCTTATTATAAATATTATCATTCAAAAACAATTCTACAAAATTGATCACAAATATAAAATACACTCGTATAAATAAATATAAAAAAGCATAGTGCTTACTGGGCTTATGTGTCTTTATAAACTTAATGCATGGGAAATTTCCTCTCCCGGTAAATTAATCTACAGAGTGATGAATATGAGTAATGGTTAGAATGAAACATCACTGAATAATCAATAACAAAAGTAGGAAAGCATTGGATCAATACAGTGTGGGGTTTTTAAAGAATTATTGACATTTTTGTTAAAAGAATTATTGATAGTTGAAGCTATGCTGTGTTCTTGTCAAAGTACAGGAAACCTAATAAGTCCACAGTACAAACAAGGTCAAAAGATAGTGAAAGAGAATTCAGGGGAAAAAACAATAGAAATTATTTCTCTGAAGAATTTGAAAATCTGAAAAAGTTTCACTTCTTTCATTTGAAAATATAGTATCTATTTGTAGAAAATAAACATGAGATTTTTATGTTTTCCTTAAAAGCATAAAAACTATGCATTGGAAATACAGATCAAACCACAGAATGATTGAAGTATTTGCTAAGTTCTTACATTTTATTGAAAATGGAGAAAATGAAGAGAATATATCTTTCATAGCAGAATAGAATTTCTCAGTGGGATTTTTATGAATTTGCCTAATCTTCACGCATAAATAGATAGGTAGGGGACAGAAAATAATGGAATGAACAATGGATGGATAAGTGAATAGACATAAGAAATGGTGAATACAAGCTAAATGGATGAATGAATAGCTGGGTAAAAGGATGGATATGCAGATAGATGGATATGTGGTTGGATGGGTGGATGGATAGGTAGATGGATGGATAGGTGGATGGATGGGTGGGTATGTGGATGGGTTGAGGGATGGATAGGTGGATGGATGGATGTGTGGATGGATGGGTGGGTGGGTGGATGGATATAAGGATAGATGGATGGATGGATATGTATATGGATGAAGGAAAATTGTGCATTTTAAGCTTCCATTTTTCCTATTGATGACACTTGACTTGTTTTTATAAATCTATGATACACTCTTTGTACGTCTGCTGCAGAAATGGATATTTCATAAATGCAAACAGCATTTGGGCAAGGTAGAGCGATGTTTAAAACCATGAAATATGAGTTGAGATGCCTGGGCTGTATAAGAAAGTAGGCTGAGACTTAACTCCATGATGAGCAAGCCAGTGAGCAGCACCACTCCATGGCGTCTGCCCTGACTTCCTTCAGTGGTGGACTATGGTGTGGAGGTATAAGCCAAATGAACCCTTTTCTCCCCAACATCATTTTGCTATTTATCACAGCAATAGAAACCCTGACTAAGGCACTCCTCAAAAATGCTATTTTTATTTGTTTGTTTGTTTGTTTGTGAACTGATCTCACTCTGTTGCTTAAATTTGGGATCCTAGCAGACGTACACCACCACACACTGCTTCAAACTTCTCCTAATTGATCAAGCATCATTTGTACCCAGCACATGCTGAGCAATCCGTTCAGCCAGGATAAGAAGGGACTGGTGAGTGCATATTAATCTAAAGCAGGTGTTTTCCACGTGTTATCTTGCTTAATCCCCTAATAAAACTGGAAGACTTGGTTTTTTTTCTTTTATATGAAAACTGGAGATTAGGTGTCTAATTAAGATGAGTCAATTAGAAGATGAAGGGTTTGCCATTCCAACCTAGTTGCAGTTCAAGAAAACACATTCCTTCTTGGGTCCTGGTAGGCAATACCCTATGCTGACATGTGGACTCTGACTGGTTTTGCTCAACTGAAGCAGGAAGAGATTGGGAGATTTAAGCCAACATGTGCTACATGGCAGGGGCGGGGTGGCATTTCAACACCAACAAGCACTCGTGCTTGTGCCAGCCCTGCCAAAAGTCAGGGAAGGCAAGTTTATAATACAAGCCCTAGATACAAGCTAGGGCTGTCAGGAGAGAGAACACCAGCTGAAAAACTGCCTTCGTGAGAAGGGGCTGTAGGCAGGCTTGTAGGGCATTGTCTTAGCCATCGGTGTGAGAGGACTTTCTCCATTGGTACTATGATGTGGAACTTCAGTCACCTGGAACTTAGTCCCTCCCCTAGAAAACAAGTCCCATTGCACTTCACTCTACTGGGCATTTTGTAACCTTGGTACATATTTCTTTTAAGGGGAATTTTTTTCACCTGCCTCTACCATCTGTCTCTTCCCTTTCAGTGATCAGCTGTTACAGCTCGCCCTCTTGCTATGTAGTAGTCTGTCTCTGGTCTAGGAAATCTTAAGTTCTTATCAGCATCCTGAAGATGGAATGCTGGGTCCCTGGACCCTGTGGACCATTCTTCCCACACTAATTAGACTTCCTGCCTCTGCTTTTCTCTCTTACTCACCCCTTTCTTTATGATTTGTGGCAGAGCCCAGCATCAGACTGGAGTTAGGTAGAGTTTGGGCATCTGTCCTAAAGCTCCAGTTACTTAACAGTAGGAGGAAAAGCAATGGGCAAGAACAAATCGAGGTCTGGGGTCTAAGCAGGGAATGGTGACCTATGACTGGGACAGGAGGATATCTCGGGCTTGCCTCCTAACCAGCCTTGCACAGTGAACTTCAGGTTCAGTAAGAGATCATTTCAAAAACAGTTGGAGACTGATTGAGAAGACTTTTGCCTGCACATGCGCATGCTTCCTACACAATGATGCACACAGGAACATGCATAAACACATATCAACACTACCACCACCACCACCACCACCACCAATGCTGCTGCCACCACCACACTAAGCTACAATCCGAAGCCGTGTGGCTTTTGAACATCTTTTGACCTTGTGGTGGTTGCGTTTAGGGTCAATTTGCCACAACTTGCAATCACCTGAGGAGGGAACCACACCTTCCTGATTGCTTTAATTGATATTAGAAGACCCACTCTAATTATGTGTGGCGCCTTCTGGTAGCATCCCAGATTGAAAAGGGGGCAGGGCAGAGGGAAGATTGCCCCCTTTCCACTCACTCGGCCTTCCTTCTTGCAGCTGAATCAGATTTCCCTGCTGCTGCTGATTCCTTTGCTGATGATAGCACCAGCGTTCTGGGCTTCCATCCCTGACAAAGGACCAGCTGTCCTTTGGGAGCTCCTAGGGCTTCTGATGCCACATTGGGACCGCTGAGACAGTTCATAGCCTCATGAACTGAGGGAACTGCTGAAGGTGGTTGGCCTCTCTCTGATGTGAGGCAGCCTTTGTGAGACTCTCCCAACTACACAAGCATTCAGACTCAAGGACCAAGCAACTCCCAGATGTTACAACTTCAAGGTAAGCTGCTTTGACAAAGCTATTCAAATTTGTATTTTCCTTTCTTGGCTGTGTTTTTCTAGAGACTCCCAGCTAACACAGCCACCTCATAGCCTATCCTTATCACCAAGTCATCAATGTACTCTAAGAAAAACACTTACCTGTGTATTTTTTCAGGGAAACCGAGTAAGCAAAGCAAAACCAAGAGAGCGTAAAGTGCTTTGTGACACACAGAAAAAGACCAATCTTAGATAATGTGTCACCCAGCGTGTACAGATTACCCATGAAGGAATGGAGGAAGAAAGGAAGAGAATCAAGTCTGTGAATACAAACAGATGTTAGAGCACCCACAAATATGGGGGCTTGAGTTCCTGTTGTATGGGTTACCATGTAAACGAACCTGGGTTTCTCCAGGAGAAAATGTTATAACTTTCAAAAGATATTGCTTTACCACCGCTTTTTTTTTTTTTTTTTTTTTTTTGGGCCTACCTCAAATCCCAACCCTTTTTTTTTTTTTTTTTTTTGCTACCTTAGTGACATGGGCAAGCCTGGGCAGTTAGGCTTAGTTACACATGGTTGATTATTAGTTGACTGTTTATTGACCTTTTTCAGAAAGATTATTTTAATAAACAGGGAACTAGGAGGAGCTCTGAAAACCCGAGCAGATGATATGTATTAAGGTAAATTTGCATGAAGACAGCATTCTTTTTTTTTATTGTTTTTATTTTTATTTCAGGATAAGTTAGATTTTCAATTTTGTTGATATTTTAAAAATTGATTGCATTCTTAGGTTTACTAATTTTTTTTTATTAACTTGAGTATTTCTTATTTACATTTCGAATGTTATTCCCTTTCCTGGTTTCCGGGCAAACATCCCCCTCCCCCCTCCCCTTCTTTATGGGTGTTCCCCTCCCCATCCTCCCCCCATTGCCGCCCTCCCCCCAACAGTCTAGTTCACTGGGGGTTCAGTCTTAGCAGGACCAAGGGCTTCCCCTTCCACTGGTGCTCTTACTAGGATATTCATTGCTTCCTATGAGGTCAGAGTCCAGGGTCAGTCCATGTATAGTCTTTGGGTAGTGGCTTAGTCCCTGGAAGCTCTGGTTGGTTGGCATTGTTGTTCATATGGGGTCTCGAGCCCCTTCAAGCTCTTCCAGTTCTTTCTCTGATTCCTTCAATGGGGTCCCGTTCTCAGTTCAGTGGATTTGCTGCTGGCATTAGCCTCTGTGTTTGCTGTATTCTGGCTGTGGAAGACAGCATTCTTTTTTTTTTTGGTTCTTTTTTTTTTTTCGCTGGGGACCCGAACCCAGGGCCTCTTAAGGGCTCTACCACTGAGCTAAATCCCAGCCCTTGACAGCATTCTTAAGATGGCTCCTCCACCCCCCTGCCTTTGCTTCACTGGGTGAGGGTATCTGAGCCACATGTTTCAGATCCGCTTCTGACATGATTTCTTCCCTTGCTTTAGCCTGTGCATAGGCAGAATCCACATGGCAATATCTAGTGCGTGCTTCTTCCTTGTTAGTCTGTGTGCTATTATAGACCCCTCTGCCCTAAGAGCTGTTGGACAGAAAGCAACCCACTGCCTAGTAGACTTTTAAATTTACTTAATCATTGATGTTAATGAGTATTGCATCGTAGAGATAGTTGCTTGAAGTAGCTTTCAGTGTCTTCTACTGGTTGCCTAGGGATCTTGTATGGTTCAAAGAACAGGTCTTATTTAGTGGTGTCTTTCAGAGATATGGGCTTAATTCTGCAGATTATATAAATAACTCTGGTAAATCCTACATAACTTGTTACTGAATGTAGGCTCCATCTGATGGCCCTACAAGGGAAGCCAATTGGTCCAAAAGTCAAGGTGGTAGTCGAGAAAACCTTATTACAGTGAGCTAGCAGATAGGAACATGGTGAGCTATGGTCCTAGGGACTGTCCTACCGGGATGCTGGCTTAGCGGTGGTTTCCTTATAAAGCAGGTGGTGGCAGGTTGGCAGCGACCTTCTCATAGATGGAGGTTCTTGTACAGGTGGGCTCTCTACTCCCTCACCATAAGATGGCTTCGGTTCTGCAAAGCTGCAGAGTAAAGATCATTATTTTCTATGGCGACTCTTGGCACCCACAGGCTTGCCTGATGCTGTTCCTTATGCTTAACATAACGGGCAAGGTGGAGGGGTTGGCCAACCAAGATGCAGTTGCGAAATAAAACATACTTTGCCTAGTTGGGCACGAGATTCATTTTTGTGCATGGATTTATACTGAATCTCGTGAGAAATACAAAATGCTAATGATATCTGCACGGTACCTATGGTAATATCTATCTAGTACCTATAGATTATTACCCAATTTTTTACATTTAAGGTTTCAATTTATTCCTTTACCTAATTGCACTTAAAAAAAACATTCAACAGCTATGCCTTTGTTTGACATGTCTAGAATAGACAAATTCGAAGACTCAGGGAGACCTGGGTGTAGTGGCATACACCCTTAGTCTCAACATTTGGGAGACAAAATCAGGCAGCTCTCTGTGAGTTACAAACTGGCCTAGGCTACACAATGAGTTACAGGCTAGCCTGGATAGACCTTATGAAAAAAAAGGAAGGCCGAAAGTGCTGTGGTAGCTGGTGGGCCTGGGAGTGGAGGATGCAGAGAGGAATGGGTAGAAGAATTTGTTTGAGATTGAAAGAAAAGTGTTTTGAAATTAGATGTTAGTGATAGTTGTGAAATGACTGAATTTATGATATATTCTCTCTTCTTCCTTCCTCCCCTTCTTTCTTTCTCTTCCTTTCTTTCTCTTCCTTTCTTTCTCTTCCTTTCTTCCTCCCTTTCTTCCTTCCTCCCTTTCTTTCTTTCTTTCTTTCTTTCTTCCTTTCTTTCTTTCTGTGGCTCTAGGGCTGGAAGCCAAGGCTTTGAACATGCTAGATAAGTTCTCAACCACTGTGCTACATCCCAAGCCCTCTTATTTTAGTTGAAATGCAGTCTCCTTATGCAATGCAGACTGGTCTTGATCTTGAAATACCCCTGCCTCAGCTTCCAAAGTGGTTGAGATCAGGTGTGCATCCCCGTGCCCTGTTCTTTGACTCTGACTGTCTCTCTCCCCTTCCAATCTCTTAAATCAGTTTTTAAAAAGGTTTCTCATCTATATTTTATGCATATGAGTGTTTTGTTGGCATGTGTGTACCCTATGTGTGCGTGGTGCCCTCAGAAGTTAGATGAGGGGGGATTTCCCTTGGAACAGGAGTCAGAGGCATTTGTGAGGTGCTGTGTGAGTACTGGAAATCACACCCTGGAATCAATCCACATCCTCTGTAGGAGTGGCAAGCATCCTTGACTACAGAAAAATTATTCCAGGCACCTCTCTGAAATAGCTTTTAGTGACTAAATAGGCCCTAGGTCTGAGGACGCAAAGATGAAAAAAAAAATTCTCATGAAAGTGACAGTCTATCATGTGTATTTAGGCTTTGTGGGTCTACGTGAACTCAGGTTTTCCCTGGAAAAAACTCACATCCACATAAACAGTTTGCCTGAGACTGTAAACAGTTCACAGATTACTAAAAGCAGCTCTGCAGGTTTTAGAGCTTATAGATTTCAGTCTCACAACTGAAAACACAGTCTGGTACTGAAGGAAGAACATATTCCATAATCATCATTATTTCTTAACTAAAGTTCACAAAATTAAGCAGCTCACTCAGAGATATATGGCTGAAACTGACAAAAGGCAAAGATAGAATAAATTCTTAGTAATTTTACTTTCATTTTTTAAATTATAGAAATAAGTCCTACTCATTGCGTTATTTACATTTCTCCTGTGATCCAAATACTTGGCAAGTAGCAACTTGAGGAAGGATGGGTTTATTGTGACTCACCGAGAAGATACAGTTGGGCAATGGGAAAGGCATGGGGTGGGATGGGAGGCAGCTGGTCACATTGCAAGTGCTGTCAGGGAGCGGAGAAAGGGCACTTTTTGTGTTCGTGGTTTCTTCTTTCCTTTTTTGTAGCCAGATGCCCCAGCCCATGAGATGATGGTGGGATTCCCCACCCCAGTTAAACCTCTATGGAAACACCCTTAAGATATGCCCTTTCCTTCTGTTGGTTTATCTTATCCAATTTAATGTGATAGTTTTTGTCTTATGGTATTATTTGTTTTTTTATATTTAAAAAAAGAATGAATGAATGAATGAATGAATGAATGATAAAGGCATAGCCACTAGGGTAAAGGTTGACAAATGAACTGTCATTTATATCTGCTGGGAGACGAAAATCAGTTTTCTCCAATGGAGTGATGCTGACTATATCAACCGCTCCAGGGCAGGCTTCCTGTTCAGGAGTAGTCAATCAGTAAATAATAGAGTTTGCAGGTTTTTTGTGTGCTTTAATTTGGTTACAGTTTGGCATTTCTTTTTACTGTGGAGGTGGCTGTTTTATTTTACCTTCTTGTGTTTGGAGGGTTCTGTTATATTGGGGTTTGTTTGCTTTTTGAGAAAGTTGGATAATTAAGGAGAGACAGGGAGAGAGGGTCTGGAAAGATTTAGGGGAGGGGAAAAATATGGTCCAAATATAATTAAAGTTAAAATTGTTTAATTAACAAATATAACTTAAAAATAAAATTTCTTGAGACTGGAGAGATGGTTCAAAGGTTAAGGGCACTGGCTTCTCTTCCAGAGGCCCTGAGTTCAATTGCAGAACCCGCATGGTGGCTCACAACCATGTGTAATGGGATCTGATGCCCTCTTCTGTCATGGAGGTGTACATGCAGACAGAGCACTCATGTACATAAAATAAATAATAAATCTTAAAACAGGAAATTTAAAAAGTAAATCTTTAAAAAATATGTATTTATTAGGTGATTCTAAATTTAGTCAAATTCATTATGAAGGTTATCAATTACGCTCATATTGTAATTCAGGATATTAGAGAGGGAAATGCATACTGTTTGTATTATCATTCCCTACCGTTATATGCATGTGTGTGTGTGTATATATATATACATACACACACACATCTTTAGTTACTTCCACAGAAATGTATGCAAGCTACCTACATGAATGTGTTCATAGTCAACTCACTGATTTAACTTCACTCCTTATCCATTTAAATACTTTCCCACATGGAGACAAACATGGGCCTCCTTGGCAGCAAATATACCGTGCTTTATTTGGGGAGTCCTCTACTCTACTGTCAAATCCACATTCTTGCTATTTCTCTAGAAATAGAATAATGCTTGTGCCTTTGTTCAGAAATCGTCACGTCCCACTCTGCCTTTGGTTCCCACCAGCTGAGACTGGTCCCTTAGGCCACCCCCTCACCAGTACATCTCTAGTGGGCAGCAAACAGAGCCCAGTGTCTACAAGGATGCTCCCTTACCTGGCTCATCTCCAAAGTGACAAGTTATGCACTTAAGCACCGTGCCATTGACATTTTTGTCTATAGCGTCTGTTTTCCAAAAAGTCTACTATATTTGTAAAACCAATTTGGTAGCATGTGGCCAAAAAAACAAACCCAGCCAGTTTACATGAAGAAATAAAAATAAAAAGGAACACAGTAGTTAAGGACCAGGTTCTGAGGAGGAAATGAAGGCCAGACTTGAGTTCTCTCTAGAGCATTGCCATTAAGGCAACTCACAGCAAACAACTCGTGCCCCTTTATTGGTTAGCTCCAGAAGTTAATGTTCTTGGAGGGGGGACTCCCGATTTTTATGGTTAGTTCTCAACTAACCAGTTTTGTTCAGAGTGTGGGAGGGAGTACATCATCCTAGCATGGGATTTTCTGCTGGAACCTCGGATGGAGGTATGGGATAGGGGATCAGGTATATGCAGAAATAGGGCTGAGAGATTCAGAGAGCACATGGTCACTCTTCTCCCATGCTTTCAGAGTGGGAGAGGGGATATGGAGAGATCCAGGTAGCTCAGAAAGGGCACACCAACCAGAGGATGCCGATCTCCTTCTCAATTTTAATAGTCTCACATCCAGTGCAGGAGACTTAAAGTGGTATCGCACACTTTGTAGTTAAATGGTTGGAAGATTAAGTCCGTAGACAAGCGGTGGGCGAAGTGGAAACCCAAAGAAGAAAAAGGTGTCTGTGAGAAAGACAGAGAGAAAGAGTGGGCAAGTGGATATGGAGGGGGTTTCCTGGGAGCATCTGTTATTGGTTGTTTGGATTCAATTACATCCTCAGCCATATGGTCTCTTACAAAGTCTACACTCTGGATGGGAGCTTTCTTCTTTTACGGCATGGTCTTGACCAGAAATCACTGTCCACTTCAGGAAGCCTCACCTTTACCCACTTAACAACTATTTTTGAATGCATCCTGGGTCTAGGCCACCGTATTTGATCAGGACACATATGAGTGGGCCGAGGTGGTGTGATGTGGGGTTGTAATCTGAGACACTAGACATTAAAGGAGGATGTCGGATGGTTTACACAGGCATAGCAATGAGACCTGGTGTCACACAGCTAAGGGGAAAGCTTCTCAAGAGAGAGGAATGTTCATTTTCTTTGACAAATTAAACAGCATGGGAATGACCAGTTCTACTGATGTATGAGTTAGAAACAAGCCAAAGCTACCTCCAAACGGCATCTACCAAATACATTTAAGAAATGAGCATACGAAGTGGCTTTTCCTACCCATTCATGCACTGTGCCCCACAGGTAATTTGTACAACTTGGAAAACTAAAAGGGAGGCATAGGGTGGTAATATCCGCTAATGTGAAAGTGAAGGGGTTAGAGATCTGCAGTTGGCAGGACATGGACTTAGCTTTCTGGAGATATTGGTTCGATCCTCAGCAGCAACCATGAGACAAGATAAACTGCAAATAAAATAATGAAGAATGATGAACACACTTCTCATCTCATCCCCCGTCAATCTGCTTGACTAGGAACCTCTAAGAACTTACTTTAAACTCAGAGGTTAAAGCAACAGTTCAGCTGCTCAAGGAAACCTTGCTTAGCAAAACCATTCTGACCTCTGGGGACTTCACATGCCTTTATGTTAGCTAAACAGAAATTACAGAAAATGGAAGCTTGCCATGAGGGATGTAGAAGAATTAGGTAGATTTTGTCATTAAGAATCCCCAGCTTCAACTTGATTAATCAGCTAATCAAAGATCTTTGTTTAATTTAAGTTTCTTATCAACTCAAAGCAGGGCCTTTCAGAGCACAGCATCTGTATAAACACCGTGGTTATTGGTGGGCGGAGACAGCATCTATTCTGGGAGTCAGTCTATTTTTCCTATATCTGATTTTTAACAGAAGAAAGGCTTAATGTTTCAAGATGCTAATTTGTATCACTGATTAGGTGGAGGAGGAAGAGAGACAGCATGCAGGAGTATCTGCTCGAAGGACCCAAGGCAAGAAGGAATGCATGAGGTTGTTATATTTGGATCGAGGAGCAGGAATGGAAGATAGGGACTAGTCACCATGGGAATAAGTAGGGGCCTAATTATTCAGGGAGCTTGGAAACATCATAAAAGTCATCAAGAGTTTTAAAGCAGGAGAAAAGTTTGGCTAGGTCTACATTTTACACACACACATGCACACACAGGCACATACACAGTTCTTAGAAACCAAGTTCCTTCTACATGGGTTTGGAGGGGCCCATGAAGATTTTTTAAAAGGGGAAAGAGAATTGCAATGGATTTCACAGATAGAATTTACTGACCTGATGATTAGTTTCTCTGCAGAAGAGACTAAACTTCCAAGAGACATCCGTATTGTAGGCTGGGAAGAGGGAGACTTGGGTGGGTGTCAGTTTTATTCATCCTGAGATGGAACCTCTTACATCTAGACCAAGAGGCAATTCAGCAGACCTGGATGTGCTCTCTTCAGAATATAAGGAAACACATAGACATGACACAGCAACCTGTGGCCTGTCTCACAGATAGCAGAACTGTGCTAGAACTCAGGTCTTATCCCTTGTAGCCCTTGCTTATCTAGAATAAGCAACTGGTCACTGTTTGGCAGTTCTATTCAAAGGTCTTTCAGAAAGTCAGGGGAGGAGTGTGGCACTCTAGGAGAACAGAGATGTTAAGTTAAATCCTGACAGATAAGCTTCAGAATTCACCATTCCCATTTGAGTTGTGTCCATCAAGCTTAGAAGGTTTGTCATCTCCCATCTCTAGTTCAGAAAACTGCACTTTTGGAGTCCTCCTAGCCACTAGAGGGCACCAACCTCACAGATGCATTCAGGAAAGCCTTTCAAGGGCTATCTGTAGAGCTAATGTTTTAAGTGTTTTCTTTATAATTCTCTTGCACAATGCACTAGTGTTAGTAACACCAGTGGAGGAAAAAAATAAAAGCAATTATACTTGGCTTTGCTTGGAGGTCTTTCCTCAACTGTGTGTAATTTCCACAGGTTGGCAACTTACAAAATTCTTTGTTAGCAAATTATAGGATACAATTACTTCTTGATTCTGTTTATCTTTGTTTCTCTGGCCTCATGTTCCTTCAGAAACTTTCATCCTTTCTTTCGTAGTGAAGTTTCCAGAAAGAGGGAGAGGAAGAGGGAGAGGGAGAGGGAAAGAGAGAGAGGGAGGGAAGCAGAGAGAGAGAGAGAGAGAGAGAGAGAGAGAGAGAGAGAGAGAGGTTAAACAAAAGCAGAAAATGGAAACTGTGATCTTTCCCACCCTCGTCCCTCTTGCCTGCCACCGACACTTCTCCCTGGCTGCTTCTTAACCCATATAGACATCACGTAAGTGTGTTTTTAAGGTCCAGGAACCAGGACTCTGCCCTAACAATGTAACACTGCCTTCTTTTTAAAGTGAGGTATGCTGTCATCAGGTATTGCTCCCAAATCCCTCAAGGATTGGCTAACTTCAAGTTTCTTAGATTTGGCAAGGGTTCTGACAGTTTTCTTGAGTGGCCCTGAAACACAGACTCCGTCAGGTATGAGTTTGGAGAGAGCTGCGGGAGGCAGCCTGGCACTCCACCTTTTCCTCAGCTACTGGAACTTCCCCTCCGCTGTCCCTGCTCGAACGATGTCATGACAATCCCAGGACTCAGGAGCTCTGTGATTTTCTTGTTGGAGTTGTTGTTTGGTTGGCCTTTTGCTTTTGTTAGTTTGTTATTTTGTTCTATTTCATTCTGTTCTGTTTCTCTTCCTCTCTTCAGAGAGCCGGCTCTTGAGGCAGACTGAAGTGAGGTTCTTCGGCTTTCTTCCCCAAATGACTCCACTCCACTCTGGAGCTAGAGTATTGAACTCCCTCCCGCCAAACACGCGGGCTCTGTATTTACGACCAAGTGATTTTCCCTAAACCTTTACCCAGAGAATATTCGTGACCAAACAGAGTCACCACCAGCTGAAAGTTGAATCATACAGTTCAAATTATCCAAGCCAAAGACTTTGGTCCTGCTGTGCAATCAAAACCAGTAAAGAGGTGTGTGTTAATTTGGATCTGGAATACCTTCCACCAGGGCCCATATGTTAAAGGCTTGGTTTGCAGTGTGGCACCATCAGAACATGGAGAAAATGTTAAGAGGTGGGACCCAGGAGGTCTTCCAGCCACAAGGCCTGTCCTTGAATTGTACTGTAGAGCCTAGTCACTTCTCCTTCTTTGTTCCAGCCTTAATATGTACAGAGTTATGCAATATATATGACTGTATATTTAGTTTTCTCTGGTTTGCAATCCTGGAGCGTCGAGCATCGTGAGCTTTTAGAGGTGTCACAGTAGCCTGTCACCTCTGTGTGTGTGTGTGTGTGTGTGTGTGTGTGTCCGTCCTTGTTGTTCTTTGTGCATCTGTAGAATCAAGGTATCCTCCAGCTGATATCCCCCCCCCTTACTCTGTTCTTAGTCCTTATTTATTTTACCCACGTCCTCCTTGTGAGCTGTCTTCACTTGGGTCTGTATTCCTTGCTGCTCTTGGCAAGGATGACATTGACTGCAACAAGAGCTAGAATGATTGATGGCTGCCCTTCTGTTGATGGAAGTACAAGCAGTATGCCTCGCTCGTGTCCCTGATGCAGTTCAGAGTGGTGCTAGGATGCTGACGATGGAGAATGGTAGCTCATAGGATTTTAGAGCTGAGTCTCTGTTGATAACTAGGGAGATGATAGATGAGGAAAGGGGGAAGAGGAAGTGACTATAAAAGGAAAAGAAGTCATGTGGGAGGGAAGTATGAGGAAGTATGAGGAAGAACTCAGGAAACACTGTAGAGCAGACATTGAGAAGGAAAGGCCAGTCAGCAGGCTTGCCCCAAGTGGAATACAGCTAAAACAAAACAACCACGCAGTTTAAATACAAAATCAAGAGGATCAGCAATTACGGGCACTGGCTGCTCTTGTCGGGGACCTAATTTCAATTCCCACACCCACAGAGCAGCTCACAATGCTTAGCAATACCAGATATAGGGAACCCAACACCTTCTTCCGGGCTCCTCAGTACTGCATGCATTTAGAGAGCACACACACACATATGTAAAACACCCTTGCACATAAGATTAAATAAAACGATATTATCATCTCAGTCGGTGTTCCTTCCTGGTCAGTATAATGTGGCATTTCCCCCCTGAGTGACTTTTGTCGCAGTTCCTGCAGGTTGGGAGGGGTTTACCAGTCTGTTATTCAAAAACATTGTCAGTGTGTCTCTCCGCTAAGGACGTCCTGTTTCGAAGACACCCTTGTCTGCCGATCACGACTTTTCATGCCTCCTATTTGAAGGATTGTTCTCTCCACGCATGGGGTTTTTCACTTGTGAATGCCACTAGTCTGCTTTCAGCTTTGAGAATCTGAGTTCTTTTCCCAGCTCCGTATGTTTCAAGATTAGGACAAGTTAACTATCATGTGTCCCGTGTTCTCATGCGCCTTGACCAGGCAGCAGCAGGTTGCTGCCTTTCCAGGTTATTGTTGCTAGGGTGCCGTTGGCAAATCTCATCTTCTGGCTCCCATGATGCTCTACTTCCTGTCTCCACTGGCACTTCCTGTATCCATATTCTCCCTTCCCTGGTCGGATCCGGCCATCTTTCCTCTCACAGTACATCCGTCCCCTCTCTTTCTATATCCTACTCAGTTTTTTTGAGCTTCAGGTTCTCCTGGAATGCACATCAATGAGAGAAGACCGCCCCCCAGACAGCTACTATTGATCACAGCCTGGCATGGACAGTGTGGTGTGGCTGGACACTCATTGATCCCCATTTCTAGCTGCTTCTTTGCGGAGGAAAGCCATGCTCAGGGATATTGTTCTATTTTCTCTTCCCCTTCTAGGAACGAGGGGGTATTTTTACACCCGTCTTTTACCTAGCTAAAGACAGGTAGTTTCTGATTTACAACCTTACCCAGAATTCGTAGGAAATCATTTCAAGTATGACAGGAGCACCGTCTTCTTCCAGCTGCATTTACCATGGAAGCCTTGTTTGCTGCCTTGTGCCCTTGGATGAGTCTTTGCGTTCTTCCGTCTGGTTTACTTTCTCCCTCTTTCCCATGAATTAATCCCAGAAGCGTTTGCAATAGCTGGTAAAGATAAGGCTGGATGGTTTCATTTATAACCCTGGTCTTACTTCTCCTCCGAGTTTCAGTTAGGTTTCGAGTGAACGTTGTTCCTATAAATTGTGTGGGCTACGCAGGGGTCACACAGTGTGCAGCAAGAGGGAACGAGAAGTAAGCGGGAGAGAAACCTCTGTAAAAACCCTTTTTTGCTTTAGGTCTGACAGAAAAATGAATCATCTGTAAACAGGAATGACATCATAAATCACTTCTCTCTTTCCCAATGTCCAAAGCCACAGGGTCTGTCTACTGCTCTATCTATTTTAAATCAGGTTCACATGGAATAGTCCACTGACGTACTGCGCCAAGGAGCAACAGATAACCTAACAATAAGTACATTCATTTCATCAGCAGGCTATAAGCTACTGAGATAGCTGAGCTGGTTTGAGCAGTAATGGACTCTGGAGTTACGCCATTCATAATGCTGTGGGGTTCTATTATACGCAATGCCTGGGTCCTTTAGGTCAGTTTCAATTTAACGTTACAGTGAAATATTGACTGAATGTATCTGTTCACCATGTGGGTTATAGGCATCTGTTGAGCATCAGGGAACACAATCAACTGATTTACCAAGGGCTCCAAAAGTACATCGGCCTGCACCAGGTCACCCCCACACTCAGACAAGGAAGTGCAGCTGTCAGCTCACCAGCCAAGCTGTCGCAATGCAGCTCATTTCTCATTTATTACAATTCACGTCCAATCACTTACATTCCTTCCAGTTTCAGAACGTTGAAAAGCCACCTCAAGCTATCTGTGAATCTGATTCTTTTCATATCTTGGAATGAAACATATTTAGTTTGAGTCTGGGGTTGAGGTTAGAGTGGAGATGTATTTCTTTAAGGATAATTGGATATAACTGAGAAGGAATGATTGATGTTCCCTAGGTCTCCTTGGGGACAAAGCAGTAACGACATACCTTTCGAAGTTTGTGTGGAATCAAATACAGAGTTGTTGCCTTGTTGCTCTCCTTCAGTCGCCAGCTCAGATGGTTGTTTTAAATTTAATATATATGTATATTATATAATATGTAATTACATATAAATTATATAATATACATGTATATATTATACATGTAAGTAAATATATACAATATATGTATACAATATATTGTATGTACATAATATACATGTATATATCAAATTTAGAATAACCATCTGAACTGGTGACTATATATATATATATATGCACACACACACACACACACACACACATATATATATATGCACACACACATATATATATACATATATATACACACATATACATGAATACATATACATACATCCATATCCATTTATATATTTGTAAAACATATTTTCATGCACATATATACATAAATATATACATATAAGCATATATACACATATATACATGCATATACACATATATGTGTGTGTTTGCTATTTTCCAATGTGTCTATAATGTGGTCAGATAGGTGCAGATACAGTCCTCTCTGGACCTGGATGATACTGCTCTGACTTAGGTGGACATTCATATATTATTTTGTTTAGCGCTGTCACATGCTTTCAAGAAAAGCCTGCTTCCTACTCTGTATTTTTTGTTTTTATCTGATTGGTAGCTATGTGTAAATGTCAGTTATAAAATCATGCTTTTAAAAATAAAAATGAGTTGGCTATATAACTTACTGTGTGGTTGGGGTATTTAAGCAGTAGGTAGAATGAGAGAGTTGGTGGTTCTATATTAATATTCTCTTCTTTCGAAGTTTTTTTAATGTGATGAGCATTGTTTTGCATGCATGTGTGTGAACCATATGTGTGCTATGCTTGCTGAGGCCAGAAGAGGGCGTCAGAGCTTCTTGGAAGCACTCTTTATTCCTGAGCCACCTCTCCAAGCCCATAGTTTCTCCTTTGAACACGAGGGAACTCCACACAACTTTGGAAGAAGTTGGAAAACTCTTTATCAAGAGTTTAAGTCTTAGTGTCTAAGGACTGGCCAGCCAGAGTGTGCTTTCCCAGTTCAATTCTTGGTGTGAAAGGACCTTACCCTCCTCTTGAAGGGGCCATAGCCGTATATAGTCAGGGTCTTCAGCCAGCCAGCCAGCCAGCCACCTTCGATAAGCTGCTGTTATACATTCAGACTGCCTTCCTCCTACCTTGCCTGCTCCTAGGATCACTGCCTATGGGCAACACTAGACTCTTGTGCAGTCCAATAGTGTTCTCTCAAAACCCAAAGCTACGGCCAAAGAGATGGCTCATTACTTACCATGTAGAGCAGCAAACTGGTGAGCCTAGACAAGGCACTGCGATAGCTGCTCTTGCCAGTAACATTCAACCAGAACCCAGCACTTTCCTCTGCTTTCCTCATGCCAATGGCAGGGTGATTAATTGCGACAGGTGCCCACAAAACTATAATGTAAAGGCTTTTTAGCAAAAATAAATGTCCCGAGAAAATATGCACACACACACACACACACACACACACAAATACTTTAGGATATATTTTGTGTCTCCTATGTGTGTGCAAGTATGTGCAAATGGTCCATGTATAAATGTGTATTCATGTGTGTGTGTGTGTGTGTGTGTGTTGGACAGGCATTGATGTCTGGTGTCACTCCTCAGAAACTATCTATTTTTCTTTTTGGAGACAGGGTGTCTAACTAGGATCTGAAGCTTCCAAGTTACCCAGCACTGGAATGACAAGTGCCTATCACCAAGTTCAGCTTTTCCATTGATCTAACTCAGAGCCTTACACTCCCAAGGCAAAGACAGCCGTTTCTCCAACCCAAACACCTAAATATTTCCGTTGCCCATTGATTTCCTGAAAGACTCTGAAGAAGGGATATTTATGTAGGGAAGGGTCATAAATGCCAGGGTCAATTCTTGTTCTATTTATACCTGAGCATTGGGAAGACGCTGTGGCATCCATTTGGACTTCTGCGTAGAGCTCATTTCAGATGATATGCTGCAGTGGCATTGGTGTTACTCCTTCAGATCCAACATCACGCTGCTGACACAAAGTTGCTGCTCTGTTGGGATGTTCCCACAGGGCCAATGGGGCTTACCTTCCTCTTTTATAAAACGATGCTGAATATAATAACCACATCACAAGTACTTCTGGGAAGATAAAATCAGTAATGTAGGCTACCTTTCCAACCACATCGCTGTGTTGCTCTTTGCACCGACTCCCATGTCCCCTTACTGTCAATAGCCTTCAGATGCCCACCATCCAATGTCTGCCTGATGGGCCTCCTCTTGTCTTTCATCACCACACTGTGACTGCTGTCTGAACCCTGTGGTCACAGACATCCTTTTATCTCTTCCAAGATCCTGTCAAAGCTAACAGCCATTCTTTCTGGCGAATGATTACAGCACAATGTTCTAAAGGAAGCAGCACGCACAAGTTGGTTTCTGATGTGCCCGGCATGCTCTTCAGCTCGGTCTCAGATAATTCAATGGCTAAACAATCAGGAAATAGAGATTTAAAGGAACCTCTCCTTTTACCTACCTACCTACCTACCTACCTACCTACCTACCTACCTACCTACCTACCAACCTACTTACTACTACCTCCTCCTCTTCCTCCCCCTCCTCCTCCTCCACCTCTTCTTCTTCTTCTTCTTCTTCTTCTTCTTCTTCTTCTTCTTCTTCTTCTTCTTCTTCTTCTTCTTCTTCTTCTTCTTCTTCTTCTTCTTCCTCTTCCTCCTCCTCCACCTCCTCTTCCTCCTCCTCCTCCTCCACCTCCTCCTTTTCTTCTTCCTCTTCTTCCTCTTCTTCCTCTTCTTCCTCTTCCTCCTCCTCCTCCTCTTCTTCTTCTTCATCATCATCATCACCATCATCATTGTTTTTAATAAGCACTAGGATTTAAAGTTTGAAAGCCAAAATAGTTCAGGACCCAGAATGCAGTCCTGGAACTTATGAGAATAACTTTGACGGTCCATTTCCTGAGAGCCAACAGAGACCCCACTGAGCTGACTATAAGCATGGGTAAAGTTATAGCACCCAAGGAGAAAGCCCTATCCATTTGCAGTTAATCACAGCAGCGACTGCTCAAAGTCTTGCCAAAGGGCCACTGAATAACCTCCTCAGATGAAGCTTGCTTCCCATACTTCAGGCAGTGGCCATCTGGTTTGAGTTGGAAGAAGCCCCACAGCCCTGAGAGTCTTTTTCCCTCTTCCCTTTCCCCACCCAGCCAAATATGAGGGATTATTCTTATGCTACTCACAGAACGTGTAGCCACCAAGTTGGGTCAATGGTATTTCTGACAGTCAGAAGCTGGAAAACAGTGAATTAGAGGTCCAAAGAGGTCACCACAATATTTGCTGCAGATGGACCTCTGTCATTTACTGGCAAATATAATGGCCAGGCTCCAGTTGTAGGACACATATCCACACTGTATTTGCTAGGATATTAAAATGAAATGTATCTATGTTGCTCATTGGCTTCCAAGTAGGAGGGGACATGGTTTGAATTAAGACTTTGTATTTCTCTTCAGCAGACCAGTGTTTAATGGTGGACAGCTTTTCTCCTCAGTGAGGTGATTATTGGGCATGGGTTTGTCAAAACTATTTACCGTATGAGTCTCAAAGTCAAAAATTCTATTAAAGTTGTAATTCAAAGCATGTTACCCAGCTTCACCTTCTCCAGCCTCCCTCAGCTTTTATAACTCAAGGGGTCTTCTGTGGACAAAAGGTCCTGGGATAAACTGTGGTCTGCACTCAGCCATGGTTTTGCTTTCCGTGGTTGTAGCTACCTAAACACTAAAGGGAGCTTCATAAACAATCCATAATCATTAGTGGCTGGAGGTTACAGGGTTACTCCTGTAGCTCGGTTAGTAGAATGCTGACCATGCATGCAGGAAGGCTCAGGCTTGATCCTTAGTACCAAGCAAGCCAGGCATGACACTGCATACCTGTTAGCCCAGGACTTGGGAGAGAGAGGTGAGTCAATCAGAAATCCCACTCCATTCTCAGCTTCATAGTGAGTCGGAGGTCAGCCTGGGCTACATAAAACTACATCTTAAAAGGAAATAATACAACAACAGAAACAAAAAGTGAGAAATGAACAATATGTGATTTTTAAGTAACTTTATATGATAGACTGTCGATGTTCCTCTTGTTAACCCTTACTATGGATAATTCATAAAGTGACTTTATCATGGTATTTATGCCTAGAAAAAGAGAGTTCATTGATGGTTTGAAACGCTGATGGGAAGTTTCTTCTGTGGAAGTGTGTCGGGAGGGGCATTGGTCCTATTCAGTATTCAGATTCATTCATTCTGACCCATGTCTTTCCCTTCTGTGGTGGTTTGAACAGGAATGGCTCCCATAGATTCATAGATTTGAAAGCTTAATCATCAGGGAGTGGCACTATTAGGAGTTGTGACCTTATTGGGGTACATGTGACCTTCTGTAGGAAGTGTGTCGTGGTGGGGTGGATTTGGGGGTTTCAAAGTCTCAAGCCAAGCCCAGTCTCTTTCTTGCTTTCCCTTCCCTTCCCTTTTCCCTTCCCTTCCCTTCCCTTCTCCCTCCCTATCTCCCTCTCCACCCACTTCTCTCCTGTTTGCTGACCCAGATGTAGAACTCTCGGCTTCTTCTCCAGCACCATGTCTGCGTGTATGCTGCTGTGCTTCCCCACCACAATGATAATGGACTGAACCTCTGAACCCAGAAGTCAGCCACAATTAAATGTTGTCCTTTGTATGAGTGGCTATGGTCATGGTTCACAGCAGTAGAACTTTGCCTAAGCCACCTCTCCACCTCCATGTGTCTTTCCTTCCTGGTTCTTTTCCTCCCTCTATCTTCCTTTTGTCCTCCTCTTTCTTCTTCCTTCCTTCCTTGTTCTGTCACCTTCTCTGTTGCCCCTCTCTCCTTCCCTCTCCTCATGTTATCCCTTCCCCCTTCTTCTCTCCTACCCTTCTTCATTTTCTCTCTTTGATAGGGTATTGAAGTTCAGTCCAGAATGGGGTTCAACTTCCAGGGCCCTGCTCCCTCTACCTTTCAAATGCTGGAATTGCAGGCATGAGCCACCACCCAAAGATGGAATTTCTTTTCTTAAAGACGGATTAGTATGCCATCAGAAGCATAAAATATACTTGGTTATCCAGTCATCTCTCAGTGAACACATTGTTTTTCAGTTAGCTATCATGAATAGTTGTACTAGGAACATGGCTTTAGAAATATTTCTTTAAGGTCCTTTCTTTCCTTATTTTTTAAGATTTATTTTCATTATTTGTAGTTTTGAGTATGAGTCTTGGTTTGGGTATGTGCATATAAGTACAGGTATCCTTGGAGGCTAGAGGAGCTGTGTCCTCTTGGTTGCTCTTTAACTCTTATTGTCGTGTCCCTGATGTTTGGTTTTGTTATATACATCTCTCATCATCTCAGAACAAGGCCTTTTAAACTGGCCTGCCCCATTGCCCTGTGCCATGCCCATTCTACCTGAGACTCTGATGAATGAGCAGGCATGGCAACACTTGCTTTGGAGAGACATGGGTCCATGTGACTTGTAGATGTTTCACATTCTTCTCAGGCACTCCACGTCTTTGTGTGCTGCAGAATGCACCAGAAGAAGGCTTTGCGTCAACATGGTCACATGGTTAAGAAATGCTGATATGTAGTTTGGTAGGAGCACAGCCGGAGAACATAAAGATTCAGCTCCATTTACCAATTGGATTTTTATGACCAAAGCACAAAATTTGGACTATTTAAATAAGACAAGACAAATGTTAAAAAAAAACACAATCTAATAACTCCATTTTAAAAGCACATGATTTGTAGTCTGCAGGACTGTAACTAATGTTATTTTTAAGAGGAAAATTGGAAACATTTTTTTAAAAATATGTATACACAGCACACACTATTAGGCATGCAGAATTTGACACAATAAACTGTATTATTAAAACTTTACAGGCAGAAATCTCTTTCTTTTTCCTCTTGGAGGTTTGTTTTGGTTTTATTTTTTTAGCAGTCTTCCAAAAGGAATTCCAAAATTTTTTGACAATTTTATCATTTCTGACTTAAGCCTGTTGCAAATCTCTTTGAAACAACTAGGCCCAAGGGTGGCTCCAGCAGCTGCCTGAATTCCACACGAATGTAAAAACTCTCTTCCATTCTGAGTGCTATACTTTGCTGTAATCGAATCCAGATGCTTAAACCATTCAGATTACCTTTTACAGTGCGAACAGAAGCACAAATGTGTTATGTTAAAAAGTAGTTAGATCCCAATTGTTGCTCTGCCTTCTGAATGTAACTCCTGAAAGAAAGTGGCCAAGAGAGAAAATATCAAGGAGCTGGCCCTGAGAATCTTAGATCGTGCAGTTGTTTTAGAGAATAATAATTAGATTAACCTCTGAAAACTACATTACCAACAGAAAGAGACCAGGAGGTGTGTGAAACTGGGGTAAGATCTCAGCAAGCTGGACCCAGGTTTGGCCTCCAGTGCATTCTGAAGTTGGTCATGATGCTGCACTGGGCTCCGTGATTCAAGGCTTTACCACTTGCTAACATCATCTCTAAAGGGTTTCTTACATTTCTTTAGTTGTGTGTGTGTGTGTGTGTGACCTGATTCACTGTGGAAGAATGGTACATCTGGGCCTTCATATCTCCGTTCAGTGGTAGCTGTGCTTATCCACCAATGTGTCCTGACACCCAGTGAGTTTAGATCGCATGGGGATACTTGCTTTCTCATCCACTGGAAGGGATGTCAGTTACTTAGGCGATGAAGGAGCGGCTGTGTATTTTGCCATTAGGACAATGTTGTGGTACTGCTTACAAATTCTTTGTACATAGCAGGGCCAAATTTCTCTGATAGGAACCTGTACATTTTGCCACATTTTTGTATTTTCAGGCATTAACATGAGGTATTTATCACACGTGTGTACTATGCCCCAAAGTGCTTCGAGATACCTGAAAATTAAGTTTGCACTAAAGGATTCAAATGACAAGTCCTAAGGAAGATCATAAAAGAGATCTATTTTGAACAGAGAGGTTTTTTTTTCCCCTGAGGTCCTACTGCTTCACCTGAACATCCTCATTTGAAGAATGAGGAAATTATGTGAGATCTCAAATTTTCTGACCATAGTAGTTCATGGTTCTGAAAACCTTTAAGGCTCATTTTCTGCACAGGAAGAAAAGTATGAGTGTGTTTGCTTTTATAAATGTTTGCAAAGGTCCTTGCCCCAGGAAATGTTCACTGAGTATGTACTTCAATTTCCCTGGCATTATAGAAATCTCGTCCTCAGAAGACTTTATTAGAAGTGCCATTATGCTGCATTGGTGTGTAGGGTGGCACCAAACCATGCCCTTCTGATACATTTAGTGTGGGACTGGAATCGCTGAGAGGAGGAAGAGAAGGAGGGTTATTTGAGGAAGATTGCATTAGTTACTTACTGTCTTGCTGTGTAGAAACCTGACTGGCTTATGCAAGGATGGCTTAATTTTGGCTCAAGGATACAAGACCATCATGGTGGGGAAGTCATGAGGTCTAGACTTCGAGGAAGCTGGTCACATTGCTTCCACAGTCTAGAAGCAGAGAGATGTAAATGTTTATGTGCAGTTTACTTTCCCCTTCTATTCAGTCTGGGAGCCCAGCTCATGATATAGTCACATCCTCAGTTAGGGTAGGCCTTCTTACCACAGTTAACATGATCTAGACAGTCTCTCACTGGCATACTCACAGGCTAAGTGATCTAGGTGATTCTTTGAGGTTTGCCCAGAGGTTTGGTTATTGGACTCTTCTCTATCCTGTGAAACTAATGACCAATACTAACCATCACAAGTAGGAAAAGGTTATGGACCACTTAATGGGAAGACTCTTATGACAATGATGTTAGAAGGACCCTGGCAAAGTAGAATATAGTAGAAATACTATTATGGAAGACACACTTTGTAAGTTTAATGGCATCCAGCTAGAGAGACCACACAAGCTGCCCTCTTGTTCAAGTGGCTATACTTGGCATTTATTTGGATGCTAGGCCTTAAGCTTAGGTCTTCATGCCTGCTTAGTAATGACTGCTACCCGCTGAACCATCTCCCTAGGCCCCTAAATTAGCTTTGAAATCATGCAATTATAAAGCAAATTATATTCTGTCAAATTATATATGGGGCATATTCGTTTCCTTCATATACCTTGGTATATCCATATTTGTATGCTTGCCATTTAGCAAGTGATGCCTGCATATCAGCTATGACCAGGATTAACTGAACAGAACCAAATAAACACAGATTTATTCAGACCCCCAGGCAATCAAAACATTTAAGTTTTTACACCAGAGAGCCTTTGTTCACTAGCATTCGTGGACCGGACAGAAATGTTTTACACAACCGAAGTAAGAAGTGTGAGAATTTTATTTCACTTTCCCCTTCATTTTCGACATAAAAAGACAGATGCTTATTGACAGTTTATGAGTCTGAAGTAGGGCTTTTATTGTCTCTGGTTTGTTTTGTACATGTCTGAGTCCTGTCACTTGGGAACATTCTATAAAAGAAACAAAAAGAAAATTCAAAAATATGGTCCTATTTTATTTGGTTTCATTATGAAGGAGATTTGTATGGCCACCCTTGTTCAAAGCCAGTGCACTTGTTGAAATGTTTTCGGGGCTTAGCAGACTCTGAATAAAGAAGGAAACTCTCTCTGTTCTTTGCTGAAGAAGGCATTTGTGTGGTGCCAGGTTTGTGATCATAAAACAACCCTCACACGAATTCAGTCTTTGTTTAAGCGATGCAGATAGTGAAGACTTGGACACATGGTTAGTTCAGGTCTGCTTTTACTTCACAGAATTACAGACTTTTTTTTCTTGGAGGTCATAGTACATTTGGTAGTGGCCTCTTTAACTGCCCTATCACAATTTTTTCCTTATGGAGAGAGGTCTCCATCAGTGTGGTTTTTGTTTTCGTGGTTGTTTGGTTGGTTTTTGTTTGTTTTTCCTGGAAATGCACCCTCTCTCATGAGACTCAGAAACCAATGGCTTATGAATGCCTAGGAGTGGACACAACGACAACTATTTGTTTCATTGTAGACCAGACATGTCCTTCTGACTAACAAGACACGGAGAATAGGTTCATTCACTGTTCGATTACACAGAGAGCAGGACAGCATTTCTGCACATGGTAATAGTGATGTGTGAACTAAAATAGAAACACTAAGGATTGAGAGAGCAGGGAAGATGGAAAGATCTGCATCTTCTGTGCTGTTTTAGGTGCCGAAGACACTCTACCCTTATTTAATTGGGACTTAAGTTTTTATTCTACATTATTCCGTGTCAAATTCATCATACCTGATCTCACAAAGGAAGGCCATTATAGGAGGAAAAAGATGTACTTACTGCACTCACTTATGATTGAATCAGAACAAATCCACATAAGAAATAACTAAAGAAAATCTATATAGCTAAGAATTAGGTAGAGAGCTTTAAGCGTCTTGGCTCAGCTAACTGTGGTGCTAGCTTGGTTGTGTCTTTGGCTTACTGCTTGGGAAACACGTTGCAATGACAAAAGTAAACCATACAGTGTCGCAAAGAAAAGCAAGGGTAACTGAATGTTCCCCGAATTGAGAACTCTGCAAAGATGCTTAATTCACCATGATACGGTGCATTGTTTTCCATGGTACTAAACATACGGAACCAACCTGACTTAACAAAGAAGCCTGGAGCCCAATTGTGTGACGGCTAAAAAGTGACAAAGTCAGTCAAATACCTTCTGTTCCAAACACAGTTGCAACATTTAAGCTGGGAAAAAAAAAAACAGAATTAAATTTAAACTGTTTTTCTATGTGGTATTGTTAAAGTCATCACTAACTGACAAGAAGTGATTGTCTTATTTATCCATTTTTCTAGAAGTAAGGGCATCACTAAGCCTCAAAATAATTATCCTAGAGAACTCTTCATTGGAGTGTACTAAGGTCCCCAAATGCACGCTTCCTGCCTTCCGTCATTTAAGAGATTCGTTCACACAGGCTGCTTCTTTGGCACTCTGTGGTGTGATTATCTTTCTGGCCCAGTGACATCAGGTTTGATCATGTGACTGATCTGGTCTCTAGGTGAGCAGAGCAGAAGCTGTGAGGGCCATCTCCCAGTTGCAGCTTTCAAGCAGCTTGCTGATTCCCCCCTTCCATCCGCATTCTTTTTCCTACTTCCTGAGGAGGCCACAGACCAGATCAGGACCTCTCCTTCAGCCAGGATACAGGGATTAAAACTGGGCTAGGTTGCAGCTCACATGAGGAAGAAACACACTTTCAAAGTTATTAGAAGTCACTGTTGTGGTTTGAATGAAAAATGTCCCTAATAGGCTTCTTTACCTGAACACTCATTCCTCTGCTGGTGGCTGTGTTTGGGGAGGTTATGGAACTTCAATAAGGTAGAGCCCTGGATGGAAAAATATGTCACCGTTGGCAGCTTTGCGAGTTTGTAGCCTGCTACTTCTGCTCTGCTCTCTGCTGCCTGTGTGGGGATGCACTGGAAGCAGCCAGCTTCCTGACTGCTAGGCCAGCCTTGCCTCAGACTCCCATTGTCACGTCTTCCCTACCATGGAGGACTGTACACCCAAATAAACTCTTTCAAACCCAAGTTCGCTTTTGTCAGGATATATGTACAGAGGCAACAGAAAAGAAACAACATAGAGTCGCTTAAGTTTACTTATTACTACACCATAGCTGACCAAGCAATAACTTTAAGTGTATTTATATAAGAAATCAATACACTTAAATCAATAAGAATGTATCAATAAGAAATATCCACAACATTCCAAATTGCTCTTTTTTCTGTGACCATGAAGTTTTTCACTTTTCAAATTCATTTTATCCTCTCTCTCTCCCTTCCCCCCTCTAGTGTGTGTGTGTGTGTGTGTGTGTGTGTGTGTGTGTGTGTGTGTGTGTGTGTGTGTGTGAGAGAGAGAGAGAGAGAGAGAGAGAGAGAGAGAGAGAGAGAGAGGTGTTTGTGGGTGAATTCATCTCTATGGTTGTTTATGGGAGGCCATCGCTTGACTTTGCGATGTCTTCTACATAGACTCTCTACCTTATTTTTTGAGACAGGTTTTCTCACTGAGTCTGGAGCTTGTCATCTGGCCTGGAGTAGCTGGCCAATGAGTCAATGTGGTTCAGTCTCTGCCCTCCCTGTGCTGGGATCATAGATACACACTACCGTAATATGAATGAGGCATATACAAGTTTAGGGCCTTATGCTTGTACAGCAAGCATTTTATCCAAGCATCTCTCTGCTCCTTAAACTCATTTTAATACATTTATTATCTCTCACCCTTCAGTCTATAATCATATTTAATTCATTATCTATAATACTTTATTTTTAGGAGGTTCTCTTCTTACTGATAGGTGGAGGAGTTGTACAGGTACTGTGGTTTTGACGAGTCCTGACTGAGTGGGAAAGTAGGATCATGGCTAGGTAGTTTACCCCCATTTATGATAATGTTATCTAGGCTTAGACTGAATCAAAAAACGTGAAGGTGAAGTGGTTTCAGTTGGAGGATCAACTCTTGGGATTGAGATGAAAGCTGGTCCTCCTCATCAAACATGCAGCTTAAAGTTTAAAATACAACCCCGCTGGTTTAGTTGTTGATATCCCTAACATCTAGGTAGTGAAGTTCAAAGTTGTCACCATGGATGCTCTGAGCCTTGATAGTTGAAACTTTATGGTCACATTGACTACAGACAAGGCTCCCCAAGATTCCATCAAAACAAAGCTAGCAACCCTCTAAGAGAAGGGAGAAATTCTTAAGTTAATTTTTCACTGCTGTCCAGAGAGGCCTTGACCCCATTTCCCACTTATCATGGTCACATGTGTGCTTCTGACTCTTATAGCCTTTTTAAAAAAATGACTAATCATGTGATTTTGTGGAAGACTGTCAAGAAAAAAGGAAGAGGGGGTTCTGGCCTGGCACCATGCCCAGGTTTGAATGCCATGGAGCTATCAAGAGGAGAGCTGTTATTAATTGTCATTGACAGGCAAATGAAATAGGTCAGTCCTGGTGATCCAGGACTGTTGATGAACATCCCATAGAACTCAGGTTTTCTTCATTTCCCTTGACCTATTTCCCTCCTTCCTGAACCTCCACTAGCAAAGCAAAAGTGTATAACGGGTTTCCTTACTATCTCACAATAGCGAATAGTCCTGGGGACTACCAAACCATTGGAAATCAAAGATTCTGAACCAGTTATATGCATGAAGGCATTCAGATCATTAAAACGTGGCTGAATATTTACTTCACTTCCTCTTTGTTGTCTCGCTGATAGTCATCTATTCCATAAAAACAGGATTCTATTCTTTTTACCACTTTAGGACTGAATCTTTTTCTACAAATATTCTTTTAGCTGTTTGACTCTTGTGGTCAATTGTAGCATCTTGAATTGTAGCATGCTATCCTGGTACTTTTATTATAACACTATTGCTTTGTCCATGTTTGTGTTTAAACTTAGTATACATCCAAGGAGATCATGAGCTGTGAGGAGGAAGTAGGGATGAGTGGCCATTCTGTGAAATAGCTCTGGTAGTGGATGACAATGCTGCGGACTATGCTATTTTGACGACTGTGAAATGAATCTGGTTTGTAGTACACATGGCCAGCAGATCTGTGTAGATCTAGCAATGTAATTACTATTCCCATGGCCTTATGAAGCAAAGGGGGTTGATCTAACTTACACTTCTAGAGGCTAGAGATATAACATCAGGCACATCTATCCCATCAGACACATGGGCAGCACTACAACTTGACAGAGAAGCAGACAAGAAAGTGAGCGTGTAAAGAAGAGATAAGCCACAGGAATGTGGCCCTGGTTTATCATGCTCTACTGTTCTTAAGGTATCCCAGTCCTGGGAGAACCACACTGGTTCCTGTTAGTAACCCAGTTAATTCTTTTTTTCTAATTGGATATTTTTTATTTACATTTCAAATGTTAGTCCCTTTCCCGGTTTCCCAGTCATAAGCCCTCTATCCTATCCCTCTCCCCTTCTTCTATAAGGGTGTTCCCTCTCCCCTACCAACCCCTCTTCTTGTTCCCCTCCCCCAGCATTCCCCTACACTGGGGGGGGGGGTCCAACCTTGGCAGGACTAAGTGCTTCTCCTCCCATCGGTGCCTAACAAGGCCATCCTCTGCTACATATGCAACTGGAGCCATGGGTCTGTCCATGTGTACTCTTTGGGTAGTGGTTTAGTCCTTGGGAGCTCTGGTATTGTTGTTCTTATGGGGTTGTGAGCTCCTCCAGCTCCTTCAATCCTTCCTCTAACTCCCTGAACAGGGACCCCTTTCTCAGTTCAATGGTTTGCTGCTCAGGGGATCTAACACCCTATTCTTGCCTGAAGGGCAGCAGGTGTATAGGTAGTACATAGACATGTACAGGCAGAATACTCATACATGTAAACCAGTTATTTCCTTTAAAAAATTCAACCTGAAAAGCAATATAATGCCATCAATTTGGAGTCTGAGTTTGAAAATTAACTTTGATTATCATGTTGTGAGAAGAGTTGTTCTAGTTTAAGCATTGGAATGACATCAGAGTGGTTTTGGGGGAGCTTAACTAGGTCACTGGAGAATGGGAGAGGGGAAGGAAGGTAGCATTGGACTCAGGAAGCTACTCTGATTGCTCAGGCATGAGGGACAAAGGGAACAGGCTAGATAGAAGATTGCAAAGTTATGCTGACTTCTCCCCAATATTCACTCGCTGAGTTCCATTTCTGACTGTATGGCATTTTGCATTGTTTTAAAAAAGTTAAATGCTATAAAGACTAATAAACAACTAAATCTTGTATTATGTAAATATGTGAGTAAAATTAGGCAGATCTATACTCAGCTGAAGTTATGACCTATATAACTTGATTGTTTAGGCCACTCAATCTCCCCTTCCCCCTTTTTTTCTTCTTATGAGATAGTATCGCATGTAGCCCAACTTGCCTTGAACTTTCTATTTACCTGAGGATGGCTTTGAACTTATGATCCTCTTGCCTCTATCCTCTTAGTGCTGGAGTTATAGATGTTCACCACCACACCTAATTTAAAGTCCTGCATATCTAACTGAGCACTTCATGCATGATAAGCAAGCACTCTATCAACTGTACTGCATTTGCGTTTTAAACACAAATACTTGACAAGTCATACTTTGGTCATCTGCATGTTTAATTTAACATATTGTATAGGTGAATGGGCATTGAGCCAATATGAAAACTGTGTGTTTGTTTGTATGCCTGTAGTGGCTAATTCTGATGGAAACATCCCTGCACTAGGAGTGGAAGTGTATAAACTACTTCCTTCCTGTGTGACTTGGAGAGATCGTTTTACTCTAGGATCTGGCAGAGAGCTCTGGCACTCACCTGTTTTGCTTCAGCATCCTGTTGATCTGTCAAAACAAGGGGACAAGGGGAGAGGGGGAAATTTTAAGGGGATTAACACTTCATTTCTGTATTCCCCCAGTGTGTTATTCGTTTGGGAAAACAAGCCAAGACAGAGGGACAAAGCTTGAGTGCTTATCCTTCTAAATGAAGTAGAGATTAAAACATTTTAGGAAGGCATGAGCTTACTTCTCAGAAATATAAAATTTGACACTCAAAGACTGGCTTTGCCAAAACAGAATGCTTTTAAAATTGGAGGATCTTGCCAAGCTCTATACCGCTTAGATTCACTGTTCTCATAAATAATTGGGGTAGCAACGTCTCTTCAGTAACACCTTTCCCTTGGAACCCTTGTATGTTATCAGAAAAGCAGCTTTTCTGATTGATGGGGAAAGGGGCTTACTGAGAACGCTGCTTGGACCCTGCTTGCACATATTTTATAGGTATCTTGCTGAGTTGAGTGTGAGGGATCACAAAGTCTGAATTTGAAGGCAGGGGAGGTTATATGTAGGAAACGTATTCCTATGCTCTCTGAACTTATACTGAAGACAAGCTTATATTGAGCAGCAAACTTATATGAGACGCATGGGCTTTCTAGTGAGTAAAGCTGTTTACATTGGTGGGTTAAAGGAATGGCCACACTTACTATTTCTCTCCAGGTAGGCTCTTGAAGCCAAACAATCCCCTGTGGAGTGAATCATACTACCAGGGATCTGGAAGAGCTCTAGCCAACTCATTGTGCCCACTCTCATCAGATGTCTGTAGATCCGGAATAGAAGAAGAGAGAACATGGGCAGCCCAGCCTTCTGTCTTTGACTAATGGCCACCGGGGCTACTGGCACTAATCTGAGCCTATGTAGCAGTCTCTTCAACAGATTGCCTTTGCTAGGAATCATACATTCTTGTGTACACACATATAAACTTTGCACACATCCTCAGGTTGTTTTAAGATAAATGCACTCTTTGTTGAGTATCTGTTGCTTCTGTAAAGAGGGTTTTAAAATATGGATTTAAGTGTATGAGGGGTCTCCAAGATTGAAACATTCTCTTCCCCTCTGCTATAAATTTTTCATTTTGTATTGAAATGTTTACTTCTTTTCTAATTTCAGTGTAGAAAGAATAAGGTGAGGAAGCCTGCTCAAGAGAGTCCTCATATCTGGGATTGGGAGACAGCACTGCAGATAAGCTTGTCACACAGTCAAGAGACTGAAGGTCAAATCCCAGAATCCATGAAAAAGCTGGTCTAGTGTGGTAGCCACCTGTAAGATGGACACCTGGAAAGACCGAGGCAGGGTCCTCTAGGTCCAGCTGGATGACTAGATGTCCTAGCTGTCTTTCTCATTGCTATAACAAGAATTCTAACAAAGCTGTTTAGTGAGAGGTTTATTTTGGCTCACAACTCCAGATTACAGACTCTCAGAGAGGGGGAGTCGTAGAGCAGAGTATGAGGGAGCTAGTTAAATCTCACCCACAATCAGGAACAGAGAGAGAGCCAAGAACACACACATGTTGCTGCCCCAGCTCCCTCTCTGCTCGTTCAGTTCAGGGCCCACTTGGAATTGTCCCACCCACATTCAAGGAAGGTTTTTCCACCTTATTTAATCCAGTTAAGAGAATCCCCACAGACCAATGTAATCTAGATAAATTTTCTCTTGAGACTTCCTTCTGAGGTGATGCTAGGTAGTCAAGTTGACAGCCCAAACTAGCCACCATACTGGACCAGCTGAAGATGGTGAGCTTCAGGGTCACCAAGAAACCAGTAAATATAATAAAGAGTGATCAAGGACACATCTGACCTCAACTTCAGACCTCCACATTGGACACTCACATACGTACATGCACAGAACACATACATATGCATAAAGAAAGACAATCAGACAGATAGAAAGAGAGAGAGAGAGAGAGAGAGAGAGAGAGAGAGAGAGAGAGAGAGAGAGAGGATTCACTTGTGATGGTCACCACGGAGAATGCTCCTGAAAGCAGGCTCATTATTCCTTCATGTAAAGAGGAGATGCCTTCTGTTTAGTGAGAACATGCATGTTCATATGCACATGCACATATACCCCCACAGAAATTTCTCTTCATTCTAGAACATTTATTTATCCTACAAACACTGCATGATCTCATCAATACATTGAATCTATGAAAGGTGATCTTCCAGAAGCACTGGGTACAATGCTGGTTACCAGAGGTTCTGGGGATGGAAAGGAGCAATGCTATTCAAAAGGTGAGTTAGATAGTAGAGGCTGTAGTTAATGGTGATGCATTATTGAAAAAATACCAAGTGGATGGTAATTACTTTCAAAAACGATAATCATCTGAAGCAATGCATTAGCTAGCTTTAATCTTTCATGCATGTATGCACACTTCAAGGCATCATGTTGTACATGACACATGTGATGTTGTTATAGGGCCAATATTTATCAGTTTGTCAGGGATGAATTAGTGGTACACATTTGTATTCCAAGCACTTGGCAAGTACAGGTAGGTAGGAGGATCAGAAGTTTAGTGTCATTCTTGGTGTGGAGGTTTGAAAATGACCCTAATAGGCTCATAGGGAGTGGCACCACTAGGAGGTGTGGCCTAGTTGGAGGAAGTGTGTCACTGGAGTTAGGGTTTGGGGTTTTAGAAGCTCAAGCCAGGCCCCTTGACATTTTCTCTTTGCCTGTTGCCTGTGGATCAGCATGTAGAATTATTGGCTCCTGTCTCCTGTCGTACCATGTCTGCCTGCATGCTACCATGCATCCTGCCATAAGAACAATGGGCCAAACTTTTGAACTATAAGCCAGCTCCAATTAAAAGTTTTTTCTGATAAATGTTGCCATGGTTGTGGTGTTTCATCACAGCAATAAAACCCAAACTAAGACACTTGGGTGTGTAAAGTGTTAGAGGCCAGTCTGAACTACATATAAGAAACACTATTCTCTTACACCAAAATAAATAAACCACAATAATAATGGTAATAACATTTCAAAGGCTAAATTACAGAAAACAAAACAAAACAAAAAACAATCAGCAGGGAAGGTGGGACACGCTTATGATCCCAAACTGTGAGATGCTGGAGTAAGAGAGTACAAGTTTGCAGTTACTTTGGACTGAGTAAAGAATTCTAAACTTCATTCTGATCTTCATAGTGTGACTCTATCCCTAAATGACAAAATCGAACTTAACTGAGTAGTTAAGAAAACAAATGTAATTGAGGATTTACTCTGTAAGCATCTTTGTTGCAGTTGGAAAAAATAAAACAGAAACAGTGTGATCTTGCAATGTGTGGGTTTTGCATTTCCTTATGAAGACAGTCATTATTCCCCTTATGGAGAATTTACATTGATAAATATTAGGACCAACCTCACAGTCCTGTCAATCTGAAGTGAAAAGCATATCCTTTAAGAAAAAGCATTCCACACTGCCACACTCATTCTATGAAGTCACAGTCACCCTCATACCTCAACTACACAAAGACTCAACGAAGAAAGAGAACTTCAGACAGAATTCAGTTGTGATTATTGATACAAAAATACTCAATAAAATATGTCTTTCCCAGCATAATAGACTGAACTGTGAGCCCTTATGCCTTCTCACTACAATAGACTGTGTTTCTCTAAACTGTGAGCTAAAATATATCCTTCCTCCCCAGAGTTGCTTTTTGTCAGCTATATCGTCACATCAACAATTAAAGACTATACAGAACAACAACAAAAATATTCACAAATGGAATCCAGGAACCCATCAAAACATCTTCTATTGTGATCAAGTAGGCTTCATCCAGGAATGCAGGGATGGTTCAATATATCTATTTCCATTAATGTAATCCACCATATAAACAAATTCAAAGAAAAAAATCATAGTCATGAATAATATAAAATGTCTTGATGTGACTCTAACCAAGCAAGTGTACGATCTGTATGACAAGAACTTCAAGTCCCCGAAGAAAGAAATTGAAGATATCAGAAGATAGAAAGATCTTTCAAGCTCATAAATAGGTAGGGTGAAACAGTGAAAATTACCATCTTACCAAAAACAATCTCCAGATTCAATTCAATACCCATCAAAATTTCAACACAATTTTTTATAGACCTTGAAAAAGAAATTCTCAACTTCATTTGAAAATATAAAAAACCCAGGAAGGCCAAAACAATCCTGAACAATAGAAGAATTTCAGGAGAAATCACTGTCCTGGACCTCAAGTTATACTACACAGCAATAGTGATAAGACTATGCAGTATTGGTACATAGAACTCCAAGGAAGACCACAACAGTACATAAACAGACATGTTGATCAATGGAACCAAACTGAAGACTGAAAAATAAGGGTTGGGGATTTAGCTCAGTGGTAGAGCGCTTGCCTAGCAAGCACAAGGCCCTGGGATCGGTCCCCAGCTCTGAAAAAAAAAAGAAAAAAGAAAAAAAAAGACTGAAAAATAAATTCACACACCTATGGACACTTGATTTTTGACAAAGAAGTCAAAGCCATACAACAGAAGAAAAGAAAGCAGTTCAACAAATGATGGTGGTTTAACTGGATGTAGAAGAATGCAAATAGATTTATATTTACCACCCCGTGCAAAACCCAAGTCTAAGTGGATAAAGAACCTCAAAATAAAACCAGATACACTAAATCTTAGAGGAGAGAAAGTGCAGAATACCCTTGAACATATTGGTACCAGGCTCTAAGATGGATAGCAATTAATTAATTAATTAATTCATCAATTATTAATCATTATTAATAAATTAGTTGATTAACAATTGATAAATGGGACCTCGCAAAACTGTAAAGCTTCTGTAAGACAAAAACCATTGTCAATAAGAGAAAACAGCAGCCTACAGATTGAGAAAGGATCTTTTCCAGTCCTACATCTGACAGAGGTCTAATATCCAAAATTTACAAAGAACTCAAGTTATACACCAACAAACCAAAATTCCCAATTAAAAATGGGGTACAGATCTAAACAGAAAATTCACAACACTTGAGTCTCAAGTGGCCATGAAACACCTAAAGAACTCTTCAAAGTCCTTTGTTATGAGGGAAAAGGAAATCCTAACAACTCTGGGGTTTTTACTCACACCCATTAGAATAGCGAAGATCACAAACTCAAGAGATAGCACATGCTGGAGAGGATGTGGAGCAAGGGGAACACTCCTTCATTGCTTGTGGGGATGCAGACTTGTACAACCACTTTGGAAATCAATGTGACGGTTTCACAGAAAACTGAAAATAATTCTACCATAAGACCCAGCTATACCACTCCTAGGCATACACCCAAAAGATGCTCCAACATCCCACAAAAATTTGCTCAACTATGTTCATAGCAGCTTTATTTGTAATTGCCAGAAACTGCACACAACCTAGATGTCCCTCAGCTGAAGATTGGATAAAGAAAATGTGGTACATCGACAGTGCAATTTGATTCAGAAATTAAAAAAAAAAAACAATCGTCATGACTCTTGCAGGCAAATGGATGGAACTTGAGAACTGAGTGAGGTCCCACAAGGACATGCATGGTATGTACTCACTTATAAGTGGATATTAGCCATAAAATTCAGGACACCGATGCTACACTCTACAAACATCTCAAAGGTAAACAAGAAGGAAGGACCAAGTGAGGGTGCTTGAATATCACTTAGAAGAGGGAATAAAATAGTCGTAAGAGGCAGGTAGAGGGAGAGAACTGGATGGGAAAGGGACGGGGATGGGAGTGGAGAGGGCTTGGAATGAGGTGTAGGGAGGGATGGCCAAATGGTCATGAAAATGAATGGAAATCTCTAAGTGATGGAGGTGGGGAAGTAGAGCAGGGGAATCTCCAGGACTGGAGAGAGACCTGGGGTCAGGGAGGTGCCCAAGAATCAGTGGAGGTGACCTTAGCTGTGATTCACTGCTTTGGGGATATGGAACCTGAAAAGGCCTCCCCCTGTAGACCAACAGAACCACCAATCTACCCACACAACTTTCAACCGAGAATGTATCCTGTGTATAAGAAATTCAGGCATGGGGGAGGGAGCAGAGACTGAAGGAATGGCAAACCAATAACTGGCCCAACTTGAGACCCATCCTCTGGGCAAACACCAATCCCTAACACTACTAATGATGTCTGGTTATGCTTGCAGACATGAACATGTTGTTCTCTGAGAGGCTCTACCCAGCAACTGACTCAGACAGATACAGACACCCACAAGCAAACAGTGGATGGAGTAGTCAGCAGGATGTAAAATGAAAAATAAATAAATAAATAAATAAATAGTAAGTAAGTAAGAAAGAAGAGGTATTTCAAGCAAATCCATTCTGAAGCAGTGAGAAGGAGGGATCGGTATGGTTTGGTGATGGCAGGAGGATCTTCCTTCGTTCTGTGGGAAGGACTTTAAGCCTAGAGAGTGAAACCCTGAGTTATTCCTGGTTTGTACTTTCCCTGTCACCCTGTAAGACTCTTTCTGGCTTCAGTTCGCTCTCAACACTGCTCTCTTGACACCTCTTAACATGTAGAGATGCAGGCTGGCAATCCCAATTGATTCTGCAAAGTGCTTTCACTGGTGCTATTTCACAGAGGCCATGGATGTGCTAGCTGAGACCTTTAAGACCTTGGGCAAGGAGCAACGGCCAAGTCTCAGGGAGGAGAGACCCAGACTTCCTGTTCCCATCAGAGTACAACCTGGTGTCAGGCCCAGCTCCTGCCTTGTGGACTTTCTCTAATTAGTCTTTTTTATGTGTGGCCTGCGAGTCTGAAATGACGCTGCCTTTGGCCACCATGCCTTCGAAAAGCTGGTTTTCCTCCCAGGAATGCCAGGGAGTAGAACGCACTTGCATTTTTTCTTTACAATCAGTTTATGTTCCTTCAGTGACATTTTCATGACTTTTGTGTTTCTGTTTGTAGGTTTTTTTCCCCCTCTGTATAAGTACCTGGGATGTTGTTATGCCCCCTGTGTTTATTTTGAGGAACTAGATCATTAAGTCCACATCCCATATTTCAGGCAAATAGCCTTCAAGTACAAAACGAGGTGAAAGCTGTTATTTTTTAAGAAGAAAGGAAAGCACTGTGAAGGGCTGTGCTGGGTGAATTTTGCAGGATCCACTTCTTTTTCTCTATTGTTCACAAGAAAACAGCCCGTTGAATCCCAAAGTAAGGGTCATTTAATGCTTTATTGAAGCCCGAGTCCCCCAACTAATGAGGCTGAGGAAATGCTCACGGTGGTCACGGGGGATAAATCCCTCACGTAAGAAAACACAGTTGGCTTTGTGTGCCCTGCAAGAGTCTGGACTGCTGTGATCCGTGCTAGGCAGCTGAGGCTGCTGAGGTAAGCACACGGCTTTGAAGTGGTCTTGTGACACGGGCTCCATGATTAATGCTTAGCCAGAAATGCACAAGGATAACACAGAGCTCAGCGAATCTCGTTGTGTTAAAAGTGACCTCCCTTGTCAGGACTTTTCCTGCCTTCTCAGTTTTCCAATGTGGGGAACAAATGTGTCCTTTCATACTCTCTGAATTGTGGTGGTGCTAATTCTGGGGCTTCGGATTGTTTGCCACTGAAGCTCCATGACTGGTAAATAGACCTTGTCCATAAAGTTCTCCTCACTTCTTCAAGGATTTGCTTGTCCCTCTGTGTCTGCTGTGATCTTCTTACCCTGTTTTGTGAGTGGCTGTGGCCTGTGACAACCAGGCTCAGAAGTAGGAAGTCCCAGATGATCTGTCACTTCCCACAGAGCATGGACTGTCTAGATTCCTTATTTTGTAGCTACAGCTTTGGAACAAAGGTGAATGGAATGCTTGTGTGTCTGTGTACATCATGGCTTATTTAGTGTGTGTGTGTGTGTGTGCTGCTGATGTGTCCTGTATATTATGAGTACAGAGAAGTCAGATCTCTACACCATCTACTGATGCGTGGGCCTTTGCCGTCTTCCTGCCTGGGGGCTGCTCTCTGCCTAGGACACTCAATGATTACAGACACCCAGGAGGGGCTCAGTGTGATTTTTTTAAAAGGATTTATAAGCCACACACTGAGGTTTCATTTCCTGTAGCTTATCCATATTCCATATACAGAAATATAAACAAAATCACTCTTGGATGCCCTGCAAGACAGACTTGATACATAGAAGGTAGACCGGAGAAGATTAGGGAGCCATCAAGAGTAGAAGTGCATGGGGAAGCAGAGCAGCCAACGGGGTGGGGCTATGAGGAGCTATAACTCAGGTCTCCCACGGAAAGACTGGGGCTACAGGGTTTGAAGAAAGCTGTCTTTTATCAGTGGGCGAGTATCAAGAATTTATAGCTACAATTCACCCAGCCCTTGAGGAAGCCTCCAATAAGGCAAGTTTCTATACCTAAAACCACACACACACACACAGACACAGACACACACACACACACACACACACACACAGACACAGACACACACAGACACACACACACAGGCTCACACACCTGCATGTATGCACACAAATACACACACCTACATATAGAAACATACACACAGTCATACCCACACTCCCACAAAACCCTCATACTCCTTCCACTCATCCCCTATCTTGCCCTTCCCACATACATCCCTGCAAACACCGACTATTATAAAAATTCCTATTTTAGCTGAGTGGCTCAGAAACTCCTTGGCTTATAGGAGGATTGATTACCTCTTGATTAAACCAAACGTGAATCAGTAATACCACTGAATCAGAAACACATTTAGTGCACCAACCTTCCAACTGTCACAGTTTAGCACATGTCACAGTGCATAGGGTCGTCTCCCCTCCCCTTAGGATCTGTGGCTGAGGGAGGCATCCCTTCAGGCTGCTGCTGTTGAGTGGCTCCAGAGAACGTCTTGCCATTTATCACTGACCTGGGAAAAAGTCAGAGCGTGCAATCTCAGGCCGTCACCGCTTGGGAGGCTAAGACAGGAAGATCATGGGTTCAAGGCTAGCGTGAGATACATAGCAAGATACTACTCCAAGGACAGAGAACAAAACATTTCAAATCCTGGACTGGAGTCACTACTGAATAGGTCACAGCTCCTCAGCCCTGAAAGGTTGAATGGTTATAAGCAGGTCCATTGTGCGTCAGGAACCATCCATATGCGTACATCAAAGCTTTAGACTTGCTAGTGAGTTCTCCCTTTAGGAATCGGTCATCTGCAGAAGGGTGCTCACATATAGCTTCTTTGGCTTTAATTGGAAAGACACCAACTATTTCCAAATTACTCAAGTCAATAATTCTACTATTTGATTGCTTTTCTTGAGACAGAGTGTCACTATCTCAGGCCCACCAAGGACTGGGATGACAGACATGTGCTGGGACACCCTCCCCTTTGCTCTGTAGCTTCTGATCCTCCTCATCCCAGGATCACCACACTCCTAATTGATGGTTTGTTTGTTTATTTATTAGCTCTGTGATATGATAAAGTCATAGTTCTATAGAGCTTCATGACGTTTGACAAAAGTGCACTGTCATAGATCCACCATTCCAGTGTGCTGCAGCTCCATTGTCATACCACCCCCCCCCTTGGCTGCTGGGCACCCAGTGCTGGGCTGCTTGTCCCTGGGGTTTTATCCTTGCTAGAGTGCCCTATAGACAGAAACACAGAGCATGGAGTCCTTGGCCAGCCCTAGCGTTGGTTGGCTTGATAAAGGTTCTCCATCTATCACTGAATAATTGCATGATTATGGATATACCAAGGTTTGCTTCTCTATTTACCTATCAACGAAACATCCATGCGGTTTCCAGTTTAGGGCAGTTATAAAATCGGCTGCTGTAAATGCTAAAGTCAGCTAAATACCTAGGAACACGAGTGCTGAGCTCTATCTAAAACCATGTTTGCTTTGCCTCCCTGTCCCATTAAGTGACATTCCGTTCTTCATTCCCATTGGTATCTACTAAGACTCTTGTTGCTCTACATCTTTTTCCCTAAACTGACAGTTACTGCCCTGGAGGACAGATGTGGGTCTAATTATTCTAATATCATGGAAAATTGATGTTGAAGCCTTTTCTTGGGCTTGTATACAACCCACATATCTCCTTTGCTGAGAGGAAGCTCATCAGGCTCAATTGTTTTGTTCTTGAGTTCTTGTTGTTTTGTAATTCCTTATGGTGAAATGGGGATCACAGTGAAACACTATTGCCAGACTGGGTTGTGGGGAGACCTGGCTGTCTTCCCCCACTAAACACTCATCTCTCCTGTGCCAGGGGTACTTATCTATCTGCATAGCTGGCTGTGAGTTTCGCTCACAGCTGAATGAGAAGGAGTTGTCACTTCAAGAAATAAGCTGACCTTTGTGTTGCTAAGGATGACATTTAAATTTGCAAGTGAAAAGATGAAATTTTATTGTGTTGTACTGGGAATCAAACCTGGGTCCCTGTGCCTGCTTGTCAGGGATTCTACCACCGAGCTATATTTCCAAGTCATGACAATTAGAATTGCAGAAAAGAAGACTGTAGGACATCTGCCCTGGATGATTTGACCTTTCCTCTCCTCTCTGAGGTCTCTGATGGTGCCCATTTCATAGATGTGATTATCGTGTGGATCCACATTCCAAATCATAGATCGATCTAATGAACCTCAAATATCCCAACGACTTCTTTTTTTGTTTTGTTTTGTTTTTAAAGTTTAGTTTTTATTTTACTATTTTTCTTTTTTTTTTCGTCTTTATTAAATTGAGTATTTCTTATTTACATTTCGATTGTTATTCCCTTTCCCAGTTTCCGGGCCAACATCCCCCGAACCCCTCCCCCTCCCCTTCTCTATGTGTGTTCCCTTCCCCATCCTCCCCCATTACTGCCCTCCCCCTAACAATCACGTTCACTGGGGGTTCAGTCTTGGCAGGACCCAGGGCTTCCCCTTCCACTGGTGCTCTTACTAGGCTATTCATTGCTACCTATGAGGTTGGAGCCCAGGGTCAGTCCATGTATCGTCTTTGGGTAGTGGCCTAGTCCTGGAAGCTCTGGTTGGTTGGCATTCCAATGACTTCTTGATCTTCCAAGATTACCTGTGAGTGTAAGGACCACTCAAAGTACAGAGGAGAGGAATGGATTTTAATGGCGTTAGTGTGAAAGGTTTATTAGTATTGCTACATATTTCATTGCAAATAGTGTTGAAAGACCGAACAGTGTCATGGCTACTATGTACAGCTAAAGGTTAGGATACACCAAACCTTCCCTACCAGGAGTCTGTAGGAGGCTGGCTGTTCTTCACACATCTCACCCCAAACAGTCTGTCTGACAGCATGGAGGGGACCTGGAGGTGATAATTAGGAGATGTTTTAACAAGCGACATTAAAGAGATGTATAAAAATGAGTCAGTAGCTTTCTCATTAACCCATAAGAAGATATAAATAGATTTGTGAAAATTTAAGTTATACTAATCACACAGGGCTTGCTACTTTAAGTCCTAAATTCATTCCCACACCTTAAGCTCTTAATTTTAATTCTTTAGAAGCGAAAATCGACATAGTGATCATAAAGCCTCTCATAGTTGTCGATAGGTTTTTCAGAGTTTAAAGGGGACCACAGAAAGTCAGAGGCATATGTTCAGATGTTCTGAGCAGTTTTGCTTGTATCATCTAATAAATTCTGACATATTTTCATTTTTATCAATTCAAAATATTTTTAGATTTTCCTCCTGGTTTCTCCCTTGTTGTGTGGTTATTTTAGAGCAGGCGGCTTAGTTCCCAAGTATCTAAGGGGTTGGCAGATAGCTTTCTGGTTTTGATTTCTAATTTAATACCGTTGTGGTCAGAAAACATACTCTGGTTTCAATCCTTTTAAATTTATAGAGACATATTTTATTGTGCACCAGATGGTCCACCTTGGTGAGTTTTCCATGTGGTCTTGTAAGAAGGTAGATTTCCATTTGTAGTTTTGCCAACGTCTCCTGAGTCATTCCTGTGTTATTATTTAAAATTCTTCTTTTTTATTTTATTTAAAAATTTTAATTATTTGTGTGTGTGTGTGTGTGTGTGTGTGTGTGTGTGTAAGCATGTGAATGTAGTACCTAGGGAATCTAGATGTGGGCATCAGATCCCCTGAAGCTGTATGATAAGTGTGAGTCACTGGTATGGATACTGGCAACTGAATCCTCCTCTACAGGAGTAGCATAGGCTATCTTCAGCCCATTCATAGTTGCTTTGCATATGGTGTGCGTGTATGTGTGTGAGTGTGTGTGTGTGTGCATGTGTGTGTGTGTGTGTGTGATATGTATTGTGTAAGTACTCATGTGTATATATAAGTGGATGTGCCTGTGGACATCAGACATTAAAATCCAGCATTATGACTCAAGTGTTGTTCTTATTTATTTATTTACTTATTTACTTATTCATTTACTTATTAATTAATTAATTTATTTATTTATTTATAGACAAGGCCTTTCACTAGAAATGGAAACTTTAGGTCAGGCTGGGGTTCTCCTGTCTCTGTCTTCCTGACCTAGAATCAAAGTGCATTCCACCACGATGTCCAACTTTTTAAGGTTGTTCTGGGGGTTGTGCAGGAGTACCTGCCCACATGTCAGCCGCACCTTATCCACTGAGCTCTCTCCACGACCCTGCATCTTATTTGTTGTGTTTCTAAGCTTTGATTCTTTTCTACTTTCAATATTTGTTCCTAATGTCGACTCCTGCAATGATAGCCAGTTCCATCAGGTCTTGGTGTTTCTTGTAGTCGAGTGTATCTGCCTGGTCATGGATCACCTAACTCATTTATATTTATGTAATCATAGAGACAGTTTGATTAGTATTCTACCCTTCCATTCATTGTTTCCTGTTTTTTTTTTCTTTCTTGGGATTACTTGATTATTTCAGTGTTTGTTTTTGCGTCCGTCACTAGGTTCCTAGCTGATCTGTCTTTTATTAACTTTACTTAGCGCGCTTTGCTTTTCAGTAGGTACTGTTGCTGGGTTGCCTGGAGTGCTAGCTGCTACCCACCTTGCCTTAGTTCTGTCCTGGACTCACACCACCCACACAACTGGTGCTCGTTAAGTCCCATGTGGCTGAGGGCTACCACACTGCATCGTACAAATACATTTCCATCTTTGAAGAAGGTTACCGGGAGAGCCCTGCACAGGCGTTCACATCACACACCTGTAGCATACCATTATCTACATTACCACAACACTATGCAATGTCGTCATTAATGTAAGACTTTAAGATAGTATTCATCCAGTTTCACAAATCTGCCCTCCTCCTCTTGTCTATAAATTTCAGTTATGCTTATATGTTGATCCAGTCAACATTTTATTAATGTTTTGCCATGAAATAAAGTATATCCCTTAAAAATAATAAAGTCGCCGTTCATTCTCAGTATGCTCACTTTCCTGATCTGGTCCTTTCTTGTGTGAATTTTCACTCCAGCTAGAATTGCTTCCACTTTCCTTCAATACGTGCTGTTCACAGTGATACACAGTGTCAACTTGGGCTTCTTTAAATCCTTGTTTGGGCATTCTTGCATTTGTTATGCAGCTTGTTTTAATTTTTGTCACTTCCTTAAATCTGTTTTCTTTTTAAGTTAGTGTGCAAAGGAAGGAGTTTCAGCGTGACATTTTTATAATCCTTTGTTGATCGCCCTCCCCCAAGCACCTTGTCTTGCTTTGAATTCTTGCTGGGTCCACATAGTCTTCCAAGTAGCCCCCATTCTTCTTCACTTCACACATACTCCCTCCCTCCCACTTTTAAACACACACACACACACATGTATATACACACAAAAATTAAAATCTAGGCATTTGCTTTTCTGAGCATGTGTTAATCTAGTTAATCCCATCCATTTTCCTGCAAATATTACGATTTCGCTTTTCGTTGTGACTTAATAAATCTCTATGGTATGCATGTATATTTGGACTACATTTTTTATTCATTTGCTGATGGATAGCAAGGCTCTTATGAATGGCATAGCTATGGACGTGGATGACGTGTTTATTATGCTATTTTCTTATATTCTAGCTCCTTTTAAATTTCTTTCAGTGTCCTTTTTGTCTCAATTTCCTTTTGAGGTTCGTCGGTAGCCATTGCTTTTGTTTTGTGTCTCTTTAAGCTCATTCATCTTGCCTTAGTGATTGACCCCTTTAAGTCTGTTTTGAATTCTTTGGTTATTTTTTTCAAATCTTCTCCACTTTCCTTCAATGGCTGTGGGATAGTTGGCTTGACATCATCCCATGGGTGATTGTCGTCCTACCTATTGCTTTCTCGTTTGCACTAATTCTCATGTAACTCTACTGCAGTTTGCATTGTTTCTAATGTCCTTTAAGACAAGTTCGCCGAACTTTTCCTTTTCAGCATCTAGTCTGCTATTTTATACATACAGTGAATCTTAAAGTAGCATATACTGACTACCTTTCAGTGTTAGGGCTTGTGGATACTTCCTGCTCCCTCTGTATTATATTCATGCTGTCCATGCACCCTTAAACCTATCCATAACATTCATTTTAAAGGTTTGGTTTGCTTCCCTGTCACATCATGGTTGGCGCCCATGAGCAATACCTCTTGCTTATGAGTAAGAGTTTCTCATTTCTTCACGTGGTGTGAACATTTGATAAGGTTCTAGACCTCATAATTCCTGTGCGAAATGCCTGGATGCTGTTTTCTTCTTTTACAGAGTAGAATTTTATGAAGCACTTATGTCACATGTTTTAGCCTTTTCTTCTTACCATTTACTCAGAAGCCATTTAGATATGTCTTCGGTTGGCTTTTCAGTATACTCTTGAAGTGTATCTTTCTTGGGTTTCTTCAATCAATTTCTCTGCCCTGCTGCTCTGAACACAAACTTCCCGAAGCTGTGTCAGTTAGAGAACTTTGGACTTCCCAAAGTCTCTTTTGTTCCAGGGTCTGTACTTTACCAGCATTTGTATCTCAGTGTATGTGTAGTGTTTATCCAACAAGCATTGAAAATGCCTTGGTGTAGCCCTCTGGATGGTGATGTGCCCCTGTATAGTTGCTATCTGTGTTGTACACTGCTCTGTAAACTCCAACAGCCTCTGCTCTCTGAAAGATAGCCTCTATCACTCTTGCTTCACCTTGGATTCTCCCCGCTAGAATTTAGTAAATGCCTACAGGCAACAGGCTGGGCTTACAGAGAATCATACAATCTTATTGTAATTACTTTTCTTGAACATTATGTTGTTTCCATGTAGGCAACTTGACAATGCTCTATGGTTGCTGTCTGTCCTCTTTAGTCTGATTTCCAGTCGCTTATGGGAACAGGGATGGTTGGTCCAAATCATTCCATTGGGGCTGTAATTTGAAGTCAATATTGATGCTGTATGGTAGAAGGGACAATTGAAGTTGATGAGCAAAAGAATGGCATTACACATATTGTGTTTGAGAAATGTCATGAACAGTGTGATAGGGTAGTCACATGTTATCATATCCACAATACATGATAACCTATCTGCATTTCTACAGTACTACATACACAGATGGTAGAAAGGAAGATTGAGAAAAACCATCTAGGAAGATGTAGGCACAATGTAGTTAGATCCCAACTTGGGCTATGGGTGATAACAAAGGACATGAGGTTACGGAGAAGAACATTTGTCTCTATGGGTACTGTTCAGCAGGAACTGGAAGATACGCCTGTTAAAATGTTCTTGGATGCGGGTTAGAGATGTAGTTCTTTGGTGGAGACTTTTCCAAGCACATACAAGGCCTTGTATTTGACCCCAGTGCTGTGAAATCAAAAAAAAGTTCTGGAGGAAAAGTTAAAGGAAAGGAGAGTGCTAGCAATTAGCATACTATTTACTGAATGTCCACCATATTTTTCTGCTATTTGGAGGAATAATAAGCCCTGGGTGTGTGTGGAGGAGGTGTCTGGGAGATGGATCAGTGTTTACTGGGCAAGTATCAATCTTATAGAGCCTATATAAAAAGTCAGTAGTGGGAGGATATGTAATCTCAGTGCTGGGAAAACAGAAAGAAAAAGTCCTTGAAACTCACTAGCTAACCATCCTGGGCTAATCAGTCAGTTTAAATGGGAGAGCCTGTCTCAAAGACTAAGAGAGTAACTAAGGAAGAAGCCTGATATTTATCCCTGGTCTGAACACACACACACACACACACACACACACACACACACACACACACACACACCATGCATGTATATGCATACAAGCAATTCTCATAATACCCTGGTAGCAATTACTCTCAATTTACAAATGCATGGGTGTTAAAGGAGATTAAGAAACTGAGTAAAGCCAGATCAGCCACAATGGTGGACAAGCTTTAAATGTCCCAAACTTGTGAAGTTAGAACCAGAAGTTATAGAAAACCATGAATCACTGTCTAACTCTACCCATGTGATGCTGGAAGTGACTCTTCGATGTGTTTCCGGAAGTCTGGTTGGTGATAACTATTGAGACTAAACTCCTGCTACTGGATGCTGCTTCATGACTGATGGTTTGTTATCAGTGATGTGTTTAAGATCTGCTCATTCAACTCTAGCTAATGGTTTGCCCAGCTCCATGACCTGTGCTTTACTATAGCTCTTAGCACATCAAAGCTGTCCTCTGTTTTACTTTAAAACACTTTAGAATGCCTTTAGGGATAAAAGAGAAAAAATACAGTCATGCCTTGCTATTTTGCCAAACTCAGCAATAACTTTTTGGTGTGTTTATAAGTCCCTTACAAGAACATTAACCATCAAGGAAATTGATAGGCTGGAGGCAGGAGTGGCTAAGTGGGGCACTCTGTGTGAAGAAATTGGTTTTACTGGGAGTCAACTGTTCTGTGACAGACTGCACCTTAAACAGTCCTTGAGAAAGAGTGCTCGGGACAGTCTGTACAAAGATTGTCCCTGTAACTTCAGTGACTCTCTTGCTGTCTCTCTTCTATGATGCTTTTCATTCGTTCTGTGTACCTTGTGTCTGGGGATCAGATTGGCTCTGCATGCTGATAATTAGCTACTTGTATGTACCACCCAGGAGAGTATATTCACAAAGGAGAAGACCATGAGAAAATGTACGTTACATGTGTAAGTCCATGTAGGAATCACAGATATATGGTAAGGTATAATCACTGGAGACTGCTGTGGTTGACCATAGCCTTCAGAAGAGTTGGAGAAACACACTGGTGGCAGCCCAGAAGGATGACAAGAATACAAAACTCTGTACTGATGGGTCAATCAGGGAGACCTTCAGGCTTAAAAGGCAGTCATGGAAAAGATTATGGAGGTCTCCTGGTCTCTCTCTCTCTCTCTCTCTCTCTCTCTCTCTCTCTCTCTCTCTCTCTCTCTCTCTCTCTCTCTCTCTCTCCCCCACTTCTATCCTGTGACTGGTTAGAGCACTGTAGAGCTAGCTAAACATATGGCCCCTGACCCACTGGGCTCTTCTTCCCCTTCTGGAGGACACACTGTCAGAGTCAGTATCTGTGGAAAATGCCAGCAGATGGGCCAGCCTCACTGCATTCAGCCCAACTTAGCTGAGCCACAGATGTTATCCATATTCACCACAGTGTCCAACCCTTTGACAAACGTTACTGAGTTCCTTGGCCCCATAAAAACCATGTGTCATTGAGTTCCCTGGGTTAAGTGCATGCTACTTAGGAAAGCGTTTCCCTTGTCCATTTGTCTGATGAGATGTTTACAGACCTCCAACATCTGCATATCCGTTGGGGCCTACCCTCCGTCTTCCACTGTTGTCTCCATTGCTTTCCATGAGATGCTCACTCATGGCTCAACTGTGTGCTTTCCTGTCATTGGGCATTGCTTAACATCTCTCTGACTGCCACGGAACGCAGATATTCTCAACCCGTAGTGCAAACTGCTGGGAGCAGAAGGAGGAGGTGGTATAGTTTCACACAGTTTTATTATTTCCTGCCCTTGGTCTTAATCCCAAAGGCTGAAGATTATTTCCAAATGTGCCCTGCAGCCAATCCCGTCATTACATGGGTATTAGGTCCTACAACGCAGCGTTATGGCTTAGGCATCTTTGTTCCTCATGAGACTGTGTGTGGGTTTTTGTCATTGAGAGAGGCACAGCCTTGTAGGACTGATTGAAAACACGTTCAGAGTGGCAGGGCATGCATGTGGAGTTCAGCCCAGGGTTTCATCAGTGTGGACTGAGAATGTCAGCAGCCGCCGACAGCAAGAGAAATCATTTTAAACCTAGACACCTTCACCTAGTTCCTATCCGGCATCGTTCAGAAGCCATGTGTAATCACATCAACTGGTTTGAAGGCATGACGTTCCCACGTAAACATTCTGCCACAGAAAATGGGTTTCGGCAAGCAGTGACCTTCAGTCAAACTCCTATCAGAAGTCCTGCAGTGGTACGGGATGTCAAAACGTACCCAGGAAATGGGTTGGCTGTATTTGATGTGTTCTAAATAAATTCTAGTTGCTATCTGAGCAGAGTGCAGGGAAAGGCATTTCCAAGGTGGTGACATCATTTACCCCTGTTATAATTGAGATTAAAAGACAACAAATGTTCATAGGGCACTTGAATAAAACTGACAAAATGAGTAAGAGGCTTAAAAGAAAATGCCAGTGGACAGGCTATTGGGAGATCAAATGATGTTGCTTAAAATACCTTATCTGTGCCATGTTGATGTAAGACTCTGCTGTTCCCAGAGTGTTTCATTGTTTCTGTTGTCACATGACCATCTTGATTGCCACACACCACACAGATAAGCATGCATGTCCACCCATGCAACCCGAGTGCACAAACACATTTATAACTATGTATATCTATGTGTGCACACATATGTGTGCATTGACATTAGTATACAACATGAATATGCAAACATATACAGCACATATATACTTGTACAAATACATGCTTACCTCCCCAGTACATACAAAGCCCTCAAGTAGGTGTTGTTGAATAAAAATTTGAATGCACTTGACTTGCCGGGCGTGGCGGGAATTGCCTGACACGGATTCATACATTCTCCCTGTCTCTTCTGTGTTTTTGCAAGACAGTGGGTCTCTACTCTCACACACCGGCATGGCCTGAACAAAGATCAAACCTGACATTTTTATTCATTTTCTGAACTTTTGCCTTAACGACCTGGTCAGTAAAGTATAGCACCACTTAACAAGGAGGTGGAAAATTTAGAAGATAGAAAGAAACCAAGGAAAGAAGGTATACAAGAAAGAAGAGAAGAGAAAATTCAGTCAAGTTCTTTCTTCAAAAAAATCTATCAGACCTGGAAGGAAAGCCATTTGTTGAAGTGACCCAGGGAAGATGAGGAACCCACTGAATGACATCCAGAGACTCCTTTCAGCACTAATGATCCATGAAGGAGATTTACAGACCCACATGCACTGACCCCAAGCAAGCCTTGGCAGGCTGCTTCCCTCCCACTTTGGCCAATGTTATCACCTCATTCACAATGGTTACTCCCTCTCAACCTGCCTTGCTTGCAATGCCCTGCTGGCCTGCCTGGGCTGCTAGTAGTCATCCCTGGCCTAGGGCCCAGAGGGTGTGTGTTCGTACCCCAGAGGTGGGATTTGCTCCCCACATACAGTGAGGCACAGCTGGTCCATGTTTTCAACATGTTCAGCCAAGTTTTCTTTCTGGACAGATCACCCTGTGAAATCTGACTTCCCCCTGTTTGCTGGCTGGGGCGGTTGAACAGTGGTCACCCTGAGATCACAGGAAGTACATCTGTGCTGTAAAGTCTCCTTGGGACCCACGTGGCTCTCGGATGAGCAACAATCTCGGCTTCTTATTTTATTTTTTTCTTCTCCATGGGAATAAGAGTCTGTCTCTGCCAAGTGGTGTATTTTTTATGCCTTTCTTTTAGATGTTCCTGGGAAGGATACTCGAGGTCTGGAAATTATTGTTCATCCTTGCATCAAGAAGAAACTTGAGACTTTAATGTTGTATAACAAAACAAAACAAGAAAAGGAGTGAAAGAAAAAAGGAAAAGATAAGAAAACATGCTTTTTGTGTGTAATTGAGTGATTGGTCTTATTTAGTGGACAAGTCCTTTCTGGCAACGTTGAATGCATGGGCTTCTTGGTGTGGTGAGCAGACAAGTGAGAAGAGGGCATGGTGATGGATTCTTTGACTCATCCTAGCCACACCTCTCACTTAGAAAAAAAAATGTTGTGGAGATATTTAGTGGATCACAACATCTATTGGCAGCCAGATGTTTTCTGTTTCCCTTGTGAATAAAACTGAAAACAAAAACATGTAGAAAGCTAGGGGTGGGTATCTGTTCTCTCTGGTGAGAAGTGACATCTGAAATCTTTCCTGGTCCCCAAATGGAGACCCAGAGGTGGGGAATAGAAGAGTCCGCTCCTCTGCAGATGCAAGAAGAGGGGGTAGGTCAAAGATGCTATTGAAAGCAAGCACCAGGGTGAGGTTTAGTTTTGCTGTTTAGAGATGGTCTTAGTGTGTATTACTTAAAGGGCACCATGCCCCAAAATTAGAATGAGAGGCAGCAAAAGGAAAAAACCTGCTTCCTGCCTGAAAACCAGGAAAAGACACTTAAGTTTCATCTACTTTGAGAGCAAGGGAGATGCTTCCACTTAAAAGGAGCGTGAAGGAAAGGGAGAAAGGCTTGTAAAGCAGTGGGAGAATCATCTGCACCGAAAAGAAGGTTCTTCGGTTTGGTGAATGACCTAACTGCAGTCTGTAAGTGACCAGGCAGCAGGAGCACCATGTCCATTCTTCCCTGGAGTCTTCATTTAGTTTAGAATTCACAGATTCTCTCTGAGATTCTCCTTTCCACATGACCTAGTCCAGCTACATCCTGCCCCAGGACCTTGGACTCAACCCTGTCGAATTCAGTTGCATCTTTTAGTTTATTGTTTGAATTCAGTTTATGCCTGAGAAAATGTATTTTCTACAGATCTGCTTGCAGTCGGTTGCTAAGCTGCAGGGGATAAGAAGAGTGAGTGAATTCTATCACCTTCATCTTATTGATGCCTGAACACAACCGATGAGCTGCAGACTGGGGGATAGCTTGCATTCGGGTTCCAGGTATAGAGCCTGCCATTGACTACCTTGTCTTGCCTATGGTCCTCCTATAAAGCACGCCATTGAAAATGAAATATGTCTATTAACTCAATTCAGTAGGCTTGACCTAGACTTCCCACTAAACTGAATTAATAGACTCTGTGTTCTGAACCATAAGTCGAAAGGTCCAAGTTAGTCATTCTACCTTTTGTTTTCATCTTTGATACTCCAATTTCAACTACACAGAGGTTGGAAAATAATGGGCCAACTCAGTTGCCTGACTACATGGTCACACTTGGCAATGATAAAGTCATTAAGACCTTCATTGAATTGTTCATATTTAACCAGCAGAATTGTCTTTATGGTGCATCAGTTCATATGAATTAAATCAGGACTTTAAAAGCTAGATCAAAGGTGCAAGATTAGGGGGAAAAGTGAAGTGGATGAGATTTTTCAAGCTAATAAGTTATCCCACCATTTTCAAGGGGGTCCAACGAAAAGCATGAAGCTTCTGGATAGAAGATAAACCAATTTTCTTGTGTATGACAATAGCAGGAGCCAGACTATTAGACGTCTTTCATGCTGATTCATTGAGGCCTAACAGAATGGAGAAAAGACTGCCAATCAGGGCTCCCCAGAGTGTATCTCAGAAGTATGTCTGTTGCCCGATGAAGGAAACACTGCCTTTGTCCACAGCTCCCACATATACATTGGGTTGTATTATATGAGAAAAACACTAATGGGGAGGATGATCACTACATTACTAAAGTGTTTGCTGTGTAATCACTAGGACCTAAATTAAAATCGCCTGCATTGGTATAAAAAGCCAGGCACAGTGGCACAGCTGTGTAACTCCAGTACTGGGGAGACAGAGATAAGTAGATGTGTGGGGCTCACTGGCATGAGTTTTGAGTTCTGTGAGAGACCCTGTCCCAGAAAATAAGGGGGTGTGTGATTAACACACCCAGTGTAGACCTTTGGCTTTTATGGGCATCTGTCTGTACATGCATGTGTGCTCACTAAGAGACTAAGAGCAAGAAAGATAGACAGAGACAGAGAAATAGAAAGACAGAGACGTTATCTCTCTTCTCCATGATGTACATATGTACGGTTTGCATAGACATACAGAGACAGAGAGAAAGACATCGAGAGACAGAAACAGGATGAAGGAGTGACAGAAAGGACAAAGACAGGGGGAGACAGACAGAGAGATGGACAGAGAAATAGAGAGAGAAATAAAGACAGAGGCAGAAAGAAACAGACAGAGACAGAGACAAAAAAAGAGACACAGAGGAAGACAGAGCGAGACAGACAGAGACAAAGGGAGACAGAGCGAGACTACCTTTATCTTTCAGGGCTGTTCTATGCACAAGTGGATCTAGAACATTCAGTCTCTCTGCTTTCAGGACATCACATGTGGGGTGATCCATAGAGAATCGTCTCCTCGCTACAGGTCCATGAGAATTGAAGGTGGATCAGTATTGATATCTAGATGCAAGGACCTAGTCAAATTCAGAAAAACTGTCTCAAGGCTGCACCCAAGCTGTTACCTAATTTAAAGAATAAAAAAAGAATTGGAGTAGTTTTTAAAAAATATACCGCAGGTATAAAAATTGTAGTAAAAAGTATTGAAAAGGCTGTTATTCTTCACCAGCCTGAATGTAATTTACACCCTTGCCCCAGCAAAATGGATCTCTTACAAAGACACCAAGTGTCTCGTACAAAGAAATTGCTATGGACCAGATTTTAACCAGCTCTTTATTGAAATGGTTTATGAATCCATGTCATTTAAAATTTGTTTTAAAATAAATGCAAAGTTCATTTATGTTATAAATTCTACATCAATGAAAAGTGAACAGCTTATCACTCATGCTCAGACCTATGAAAACAGGTCCTGGTAAGTCTACCTACTAGAAAAAAATAATGATTATTATTTAACAATGGTCCTTTGTGAACTTCGTTTTTATTAGACTTACAATAATAAAAATGTACACTTGGTCCAGGACAGAGGTGCACACTAAATGCAGCCCATTGAAACAAACTAAACACTACATTGCCCTCCTGTCTGGTACTGAGTCCTACAGTTTATCAGATTGACCCAGTAATAAGCTCTACGTTTATGAAATATAGCATTAGAGTTAAGCCTTTTTTTGTAAGTGGAGCCATGTTGAGGGTAGAATAACAACATGAACACAGTCTAAGGGAGGGAGGCATGCGTAAGGGTCAGCTTGGGAGGACTTTCTAAAGATGTATGTGCTTCAGACACAAGCTTGTCCAGGACCAGCATAACACTTTCTTTAAAGTAACAGAACATGTTATGAACTTTGTACAACTAGAAGGATTTGAGCCTCCATAGTGAAATACCACAGTATGATTATTTATTATGAACACGACAAAATAAAGGCTGGAATTTAGTCTTGCTCTAGATGGCATGGCCCATGGACCAGGTGACTGTGAGTTTTACAATTCATTGGCTATTCCTGCCTTTCACTTATTCAGCTGCATTGATAAATCAGTGGCCATGGAGCATGCATGAAGGGCACCTGAAGTTAAGAAGGATGCTAAGTGAATTCCCACAAAGGTTGTTGCAACCTTAAAAGGTTTAGTAAGGCTGGGGCAATGTCTCAGTGGATAAGCTGTTTTTCTAGTAGGTGTGAAGACCTGAACCCATTCCCCATCACAAAACCAGACACAGTTCTTATGATCCTAGCACTGGGCAGAGGCAGGAGGATCTCCTGGCCAACCTTGCCCAGGAAACTTCCAGGCAGTAAGAAAAAAATACTGTCTCAAAAACATAGATGACTTAAAGTTAAAAAAAAAAAAAAACATAGATGACTAGACATGACGGCAAATGCCTTTAATCTCATCGCTTAGCGAGCAGAGAGACAAAGGAGAGGCAGAGACAGACAGACCTCCGTGAGTTCCAGGCTCAGCAGGGTCACATAGTGAGACCCTCTCTCAAAATAACAACCAACCAACCGAACACACAAAGAAAAGCTAAGGTGTCTAGCATTCCTGAGGAACAATAGCCAAGATTATCCTCTTGACGTGCACACATAATGTGTGTGTATCTCCATATGTACTTGTATTTTATGCATGCACACCTGCGTACACACAGACACAACTGCTTTAGTGGGTAGAGAGTAAGTAGTTCATCTTCCGCCCATCATAAAAGCATGAACTTACCACCAGGCTTATGAATTACAGGGAACATAGAGAGAGCTAAGTTTTTGTCTCAGTGTCACCAATGACTTCTTAACACACTCTCTTTAGTTAACTCGTTCCTGACTCCTAAAAGTTACCCTGTGTATAGATGGGAACTATGTTTGTAGTTATTTAAAAAAAAAGTGGAGATCGTTAAGTGATGGTGACTTAAATTTATTTAATATCAAGAAAGAATCTGTTTAGAATTTAGATAGAAGGAAGAAATTAAAAAGTTGAGTGGGAAGAATAGTAAGAAGGAAATGGGGGAACGTGGATATAATCCTCACCACTGCCCACTGCTATCCCACACTTTTAATTGGTTTGGTCTGTTCCTGATTCCTATTGAAGATAAATAATTAAACTGCCATTGATTCTTGTGTAGTCATAGATTGGAGTGAGTAGCCTAAGGTAGTTTGGGTTTTCCATTAAATCTGAGAGATGCCGGCATCTGGCATACTGTATTGACCTGTAGATTTCCAACCAAAATACACTAATAAAGCTGGTTCAGAGAAACCTAGCTGAGCTGACCTGTTTGCTAGCATTTTGTTGGTGCACAGAACCACAGTAATTAGCTACAGAGTAGTCTGGGCAGATTGGTTACATCTACTGTTCAATGAGTTACATCAGAATTTAATAAGACAATGTTTGTAATGGGTTGGGTTTTACATTCTATATACTTCCAAAGCTCTTAGAGTCCTGAAGAAAGCCATGTTATAGTTACAAAATCTTCCAACATGGATGGAGAAACTGGTTAGCATCTGGGGTCGAAGGACATAAAGCACCGGTGTGTGACAATACATGGCATAGCAGTGGAGTGGGACTTGGGAATTGTCAAGCATTTGAGGCTAGCCTTACATACTTAAGCAGTGCCAAGGATTTTTGTTTTTTTTTTCTAGTTAATTTTTCAATCCTGATGCATTTTCAAGGAAATTTGATCCATATGTGTGTTTTGCTCCAAATCATCAGTTTTCTAAGAGAATTCTCTGCACCAAGGTTGTCTGAGCAGGCCCACAGAGACCTCTGTAGAGGAACCTGGGCTTGATACGTAGCTCCCATTGCCAAACTGAAGCTTCTGGAGCCCATTGGTGAGTGGAGGAGTAGCAAGTGTTTATCAACCCCGTGAACTAGAGGTGGCATCTGCACAACCATTAGTTGCTGGTCACATAAATAGTGGATAAGGAAAATTGATCTTTACTTTCTAGAAAGTTGTGGAAAGGGATTTAATTCCTTTAAAAATATTTTTAAAATTTATTTTTATGTGTATGGTGTTCTTCCTCTGAATATGTCTGTGTACATATGTCTATGCACCATGTGTGTGAAGTGTCCATGCATGGACAGAAGACGGAGACAAATCCCCTGGAACTGGAATGAGATGTGGATGTGAACTTCTATGTAAATCCTGGGAATTGAACCTGGGTCTTCTAGAAAAACAGCCAGTGCTCTTAACTGCTGAGCAATCATTCCAGCCCCTGGCTTTAATTCTTGCAAGGTGATAGAACAGTAGCACATTTTGTTCTTTTCCTACTTTCAGTTTTGCTTCTCAATCTAACCCTGTAAGCTAGAAAAGTTACACATTTCTCTAAGGAACAGTTGAAATAACGGGACTCAGGGAAATCAAGATGTTCCTTATGTCACACAAAGATCTCATGGTAGAAGAGGACCTGAAACTCAGTCCTTGTAGTTATGTGTTTTGGCTTCCTCGTGTCTTATAAAACCTGAGACAGCATCCTATTGGAATGGCTAACCAAGTGTATATAATTGGCTATAAGTCCAAGTAAGGTTATTGTCAGTCACAGGATTATACATGGTATAAACATATTTTGCAAGTTCTCTCACCTGCATTGCGGTCTGGTGTAATTCCAGGTTTTCACACATAGCTATTTATATATACTTGGGATTTATTTTTATCTCATTAGGTCTGATTATTTCGATTCAGTCCACTTGCACATTTGGTACAAGTATTTATTACAAAGATTACTGATGATGCTTTATATTATTAAAATTATTGTCTTACTCATGCCTATTTTCCCAGTACTGGAGAAGTTGAGACAGGAATGTTGTTGTAAGTTCAAGGCTGGCTCAGGCCATATACAATGAATTCCAGGAAAGCCTAGGCTATAGTATAAGAGAGACCCTATATCGAAATACCAAAAATAAATACTGTATTCATAATAGCAATTGACATTTTTTGAGCTCAAAGCAAAATTTAAAAAAAATGGTTTTTTTGAAAAAGAATTGTTTTAATAACTTGCTACCAAAAATTAATGGGAATATAGTACACAGACCTTTGGATTGTCTATAAATTATATTTTTTTCAGATAAGCTAAAAGGTATGCATAAGCATATGGCTGTAAAGACACAGCTATGTGTCTAACTTCATCTATACCACAATGATAAAATGCTGGCTTCTGAGATGACATATAGGGTGATCTTGTGAAGTTTTTACTGGATCTTCCATCTTCATAGTTATCATAGTAATTGATTCAGCAGCTGTTACCTTGGGAGTCATGTAGGACTGGAAATGTAAACTGGTGGGCGTGGCCAGGAAGGTGTAACATCATTAGAACAGACTGAAGGCCTTTGAGGTAAATATGCACAAATATGGGGCTAAGGCAGAATTAGAGAAAAACTGTCACAAAGAAAACATCATGCTGTCCAACTCATTTATGCTGATACACATGAACAGTTAATCAATGAAAGGTTCTTTCAGTTCTCTTTTGATGTGAAGATGTAGCTCAGTCAACAAAGCCAAACTTCATTTATAAAAATTTTCCATAGGTGAAAAATATTTTGGGAGTGGGATGGCACAGAGAGATCCGTCCTGGGATAAAAGTGGTAGATAAAGGAGTGGGGTTTGGAAGACTTGTGGTGAGAGTTCAGAACATTTGCGACAAATAAATGATATGTTGTCTTCTTTTAATTTTTCCACTGCTTCCCATAAAGTTTTTTTGTGAGCAAAGCCTGGAATATAAGTTATGTGATATTAATTCTGAGATTGGCCTAACTTGCTTAACAGTTAGTTCTAGTTATATCCATGCCTGCACACGAATGTCATTCCTTTTTATGGAATTTATAGAGTTTATAGCATTTATGAAAACTCTGTGACACATCACAGAGCTCAATGGTAGGAGCCTATTGTTGAAGAAGCTACATAATTAGCCACAGAACAAGAACTTTCTCCATTAAGTCTGGAAATCAGCAGAGGATGTTAAGGAGAACGAGGTGACAGAAAAGCATCCTTTTGAAGAGTGTGCATGACCTGCCTTGCTGACCTTGAAGCTGCAACATGAAGGCTGCTACATGAGGACCCCAAGTGTTCTGTAGAAACTAAATTTTGCACCTCAGTCCTATAAGCACAAGGTATTGGATTTTAATTATCGCCTCCAAGGGCTAAAAATGAGATCTTCCAGTAGTAGTGACCCTTCATTTTTATAGTTAATGAATTAATTGGTAGAAAAACCAGCTCACTCACTGATCCATTGGATTTTTTTCCTTCTACGGAATCCATCTATAGGTTTTACGTCTCAGAATTAAATAACATGTAGTTGAAAAACAACAAACCATTTCTTTAGCTTTCTTCTTCAAACTGATACTGTTACAAGAAATGTATTCTTTCTTTGCATCATCATTGGTGACTGGTTCGGTTTGGATGTTGTTGAATGGTCCCTAAAGAACCAGATGTTAAAGGTACAGTTCCCAGATGGCTCTACTGGAAAGTTGTGGAGGCCTTAGGAGGTAGGCATTAGTGGGAGACCTTTAGGACATTGGTCATTTGCTCTTGAAGAGGATGGTTGGATCCTGGACCTTTTGCCTTCTTTGCTACCTGACAATGATGTGAATAATTAGGCTCCACTGTATGCTCCTGCCATGTGATGCTACCACCTACCTAGGACTTGGGGGTACCTATGAACAGCAACCTTTGTTATTTGCATCAAGGTTTTGTGTTATTATGTCAGCTCATCCATTGTGGGGATGGAGAACTGAGATCAGTCCCCACTGTACCCGGGCTGCTTGTTTTGTCAACATTGCAAAAACCTAGATCTACCTGAGAAGAAGGAACCTTGTGGATTCATGGGAAAACATCTATAATTCAATTTAAGCTTTTAATCTAGAAGTGACTAGCATTTAGATAATTAATGTGAAAATTATGATTTCATATTGGTAATACAGAAAAAAATTATCCTATAGAGCCAGACCTCTGCTCTGAACGGAAATATTTTATGTGAGTATAGGAACCTTAAGCATATTGTCTATGTTAGTCCACCCCCTTCTACAGATTATGTCAACATGAAATTCTAAAAAGTAATGCCAGTGAAATATGAAATTAATTGTCTGTGGCTTACTAGATTATATCAAAACAGCAGTAATATCTTTAACGTGGTGACTTAAAATGCAGCTATGTTCTATCTATGGAAAGTTTAATTTTTCTCTTAGGACATGATCCTTTTATTGTTCTCCCTAGGTGACTGAAATATATCAAAACCCATGTGTTTTCAGGGTACTGTATGTCTAAGGTCTATAAGAAAATTCCCAAGTAGGGCCCTACAGTAAATTTTAGCATGTATCTGCTGACCTCTGTTATATAAACAGCTTTTAAATGCTTTTTATGACAAAAGGATGGTCAAAGGATACAGTAACAGATCAGAGAGGGTGGGTATGAGGAGATTCTTGGAATGCTTGTTGGAGACAGTTGACCCACATTGACAGTCCCAAGTTGTATAGTTTCCTATGACAATCAAAAAGTTTAAAGCCCAAATTCCTATCATGTGTTGTCATAACTGCAGAGAGAGAGACAAAATTGCACATCGCATTTCCCATTGACACAGATCCCTTCTTCCCACTCCAGCTCAGCCATTATGAAACTTGGTCAGGGAAACATGAGTGGCATCCTGTTTGAGCAATGAAGAATCACTCAGCATTCCAAGGAAAATCAAGTCACATCCTAGGGGAAGTACACATTCAAAAGATAATGGAGATGAGGCTTTGGGAAATGTTGTATCTAATCAAGAAGATAGAGATTCATGGTCCATTTAATATGCTTTTATAGATCTACTGATTGAGATTATTGCCATTACTTTGGGGATGTAGAGAGGACAATAAGTTAAAAAGAAAATTCTCAGAAATTCTGTGTCTTATGATATACATTGTCATTGTAAAATGTTTAGTAAAGTGAGGTCATTGTGATGACAATCTTGCTATAATTCATGAATCAAGAATCATGCTGTGATATCACACACACACACACACATATCATTCAACTATATACTTTTTATTTGTCATATGTTCTCATTATAGGAAATGCTGTGAATGCTCTAAAATATAGTGCTTTGAAATATAGATGAATGTATTTTTATTGAATAACAATAGATTCACAAGATGCAGAGATGTCAATGACAGCTATTTTCCAGATAGTCTTTAGCTGACATGAGTTCTTTTATTGAAATCATAATCACTAGTCTTAATTCCCAGATCACACATGACATACCCCATAGTGAATATAGCTATATATATGTTACAGGGTGTCTACTAAAGAGGCAACGTGTTTCAAAGAGATATGGGGAGACAAACCTGGGAAATGATAGGGTTGCTGGTAAGACCATGAAAGTAGAGTGTACTGAGGGGATGATGCTGGAGAAACTGGTGAAGCTGTGAGTGAGGAATCCTGGAGGTCCAGAATTTGATAGGGAATTTGTGGACTTGAGCCCAGCTGCAAAGGCAAAAGGATAAGACCAGGTGAAGAAGAAGAAAAGGGCAGATGGTGGATAGCAGATGCAGATGGGGGATGGCAGGGGTAGATGGGGGATAGCAGGTGTAGATGGGGGACAGCAGGTACAGATGGGGTATAGCAGGTGCAGATGGTAGATAACAGGTGCAGATGGGGGATGGCAGGTGCAGATGGGGGATGGCAGGTGCAGATGGGGGATGGCAGGTGCAGATGGGGGATGGCAGGTGCAGATGGGTATGGCAGGTGCAGATGGGGGATGGCAGGTGCAGATTGGGGATGGCAAGTGCAGATGGTGAAAGTTGAAGACAGCAGTCAGCAGTACAGTAGGCTGCATCAGCAGTGAGAACAGAGTCAGAGTCAAGCTGAGCCCCTGGGATAGTTGAGAGTTCTCTGTGTGTTGTTCCTTGATGAACACAGTAGGTGCTCATAACATAGGTTGCTGGAGCCATTGGCATTCAGTGCTAGGTGCTAAGGATAGACTCTATTCTTAGTTTAGTATATCCCTAAAGTCTTGGGCCTGGTTTCCATGATATGATTTTAATATGTCCATGAGCTCTTACAATCACAATTCACCCCGATAAACTTGTAAAATGACATATTTTCTACTCCCAGGAACAAATCATTTAATAGTCTGTGCTGCACAGATAGTGGCAGACTCTATGGGTTCAGTCAGGCATACAATGATCCTCCATCATAAGACTCCACACTGCCAGTAGATGGAGTCTTTAGGGGCAAGGTACAGTCTGAAACACCACAATTTTATAAATAAGGAAGGACTTAGAGCAGGACACAGTCTGGACTCAACAAGTAAGTAGAGTGAAACTTTCCATGGATCAAGACTTATAAAGTAAATGTTGATCTATAGATAGAACAAAAAAGAGAACAAAAGAAAGATGAAGGCAAAAATGTTTATATTAATGATTTTATCAAGTGACTCTACTTGATCCAAATAAAGGTTTGAGAAAACTTAATGAAAACTCACAAGTCATAAGAAGTCATATATATATATATATATATATATATATATATATATATATCATATGTCATAAAACAAAGTGTAAATAAAGAGAATGAAATGATGCCTATTGGTGGATAATAGCACTAGGCAGAATGTGTACTACCTTTCTAGTCAGTCTCATGTACTTAGTCTCAGGAATGTAGAATGAAGCAAGAACAACAGAATGTCTCTGGTTCTGGCAATCCATGACATTAGTGTTAGCAACCAGTATCTCACTATGGCTTCCCCTCTGCTCAGGATCTCCCGTGGATGGATTCAGATGAGACATGGAATTTAATTTAGGATATTGATGGTAATGTGGATGAGAAGGGGCCAAAGCAAAGGGAACGTTGTGAAGAAAACACTCCTGAAATAAACATCGACACAAAGGGTTCACTTTGAGGGCAAGATATCACGGAAGAAGAGGGGGCAGTGGCCAGAAAGACCAATGAGTCAACCTACATGTTTGGGTAGGGGATTTATTGTTTGCTAAAGTCCACCTGGATTAGCAATTTCTTTAAAAGATGTGTTTGTTTTATGTGTCTGATTGTTTTACATGTAACATGTACCCTATGCTGGCCTGGTGTCCACAGAGGCCAGAAGAAGATACTGGCTCCCTGCAAGCTGGAGTTGCAGACAACTGTGGGCTTCCTTATGGCTATGAACTAAAGCTGGGTCCTCTGCAAGAGCATCAAGTGATCACAGCCATGGTAACATTAGCCATTTGGATGAACTCCTAAGTGGTGAGACTACAGTGTGGCTTCCTTGTTTACCAGACACCCATGTCTCCATGCAGGGCCACAGATACAGTTCAAATCCTATTCTTTGGAGCAAAAAATCATATAAAAGAGTAGTTTGGAAGGAATTAAAGACAGAAAAAGAAAACTAAATCTATTCAAACCTATTTTACCAAGAGGAAATAGCTTCCCATTAAGAGCCTCAAAAAGCCCACTACCTTGCACCCTTTCATGTAGGGTTTTAGCTCTGAAGGGGAGGTATTGTGAGACCAATCCTTCCTTCAAACTAGTGTATTATCAGGCTTATGACTGCCTTGGCCTGAACTTGATTGTGAGGGAGGAGACCTTCTTTGATGACCTTCAGGCTTGCTAATTTCCAACTAACTACTTAATATTAGTGTGGGCAGGAGAAATGGAAATTTCTTAACATGGCTGGATTCCACAGTAATTGTGTTCTGAGCTAAGGGTGGTTCTATCTGGGAGGGTGTGTACATTACATCATAAGTTTTTCCTCACTGAGTGTAAAGAATGTTTCAGATATCAGCTGTGGTCTAACAATGACCTTATCAAGTAGGAAGAAAAAGAACACAAGTTATGTGTTAGGAGAAAATGACATGGTTTTCTATCATGCAGTCAAAGGGTAGGGTAAATGCTCTTAACTCCTGAGCCATCTCTCTAGTGTCTGCTTCTTCCTTTGACCTTGGTTCTCTTGCTGATTATTCTGTATGGATTCCCTAGTTTTCTTTTCTGACCATCAAGTGGATATAATGCAGCCTGGTGCTCCAGAGATACCCTAAGAGGACACTCACTAAATGCAAGGCTACGGGGACCGAGGGAGTCCCTTTAACTTGCTGAAAGAAGAAACGACTTCTTTCTGGTGCTGCTCACTGGTAATGCACATGAACGCACCTGAGGGTCACAGTTAAAGGCAGATGCCTACAAACTGACTGAATCTACTCTGAATCTCACAGGCAAAGGACTTTTTGTGTTAACAAGGGCTAAGACTACTGAACTGAGCACAGGTCACAGGAAGGGTTGCAGGCTATGGCCTGGCATATATGACCATGATCTAACAGATACACAGTTGGAGGACACTTCTCTCCATTCCCAGAAATGAAACTGAGTATGTCATTAACTGACAATATTGGTATTGGAAGAATTTTCATGATAGACTCTTCCCTCCAAGTGTGTCATGAATTTTGTCTTTAACGTGTAACATCCCAACAAGATGTAACTGAACAGAGAACTCATCATAAACTAACAAGTGAAAATTTCAAATAAGTAGCATTAGGCCCAGGCATCAGGAAGCTCTTGACACTCCCCTATCAGGGTAAATGAGACAGTTCTGTTGAGGACATACTTGCTTCCCTCGTTTGGTTTCCAGCACCCACATAATAAAATCCTGGGTGTGCTGGTGTGTGCCTGCAGTGCTGCTGCTGGAGAGGGGAGGCTAATCCCTGTGGCTCCCTGGCTAATCAGTCTGGCTTAGCTGGCAAGTCCCAGGTCCCAGAAAAAGACCCTTTCCTAAAAGATAAAATGGACAGCTCCTGAGGAATCACACACACACACACACACACACACACACACACACACACACACACACAGATACACATATGGAGACACAAAGACATACAATATACATTCACTCACATGGAGATATATACAGACACGCACAAATATGCATGTACACATGCATACACAGACACATGCATACATATATACACAGACACTTATACACAGACACACACACACAATATACATTCACACACAGACAGACACACAGACACAGAAACACTCACAAAACACATACATACACATGGGCACATACACGCATACACACACATACACACATATACATACATACACACAGATACTCATACACACACACTCACACACATACATACAGACACAGAAACATACTCACACAGACATACACACATACACATGCCCACATACACACATACACATGAATACACATACACATGGTCACACACATACACACTCATACACATATATGTATGCAAATACACATGAACACACATACACACATACACATGAACACGCATACACACATATACATGCCCACATACACACATACAGAAGAACACATACACATATACACATATGCACATACACACATACACATGTACACACATACATACACATGAACACACACACACATACACATGCCCACATACACACATACACAAGAACACATACACATATACACATATGCACATACATACATACACATGTACACACACATACATACACATGAACACACACACACACACACACACACACACACACCTTCCCATATCTATAAACTAAGCCAATCCCCTATGCCATTCCATTAGCATTGCATCATTCCCACACGTCCTTCACTTTACAGCCTCAGAGCTCACACTGGATTATCTGAAGATATGGCAACCCACAACACCGGGAACCCGCACTTGTGCTGAGACGGACTGGGTGAAGAGCACGTGTGAGGGGATGGCTGATCTCATCTCTCTAGCTCAGCCAGAGCACGTTCTTTCTCACAGGGGTAGGTGAGGAGAGGGGGGAAGTGACTCAGGAAGAAAATGTGCACAGTTGCCTCATAGACTTACCCTCATTTGTGAGCTACGACTGCTGTCTGTATTCTTTGCAAATGGTCCTGAACAACCAGGGATGTTCAGAGGAACACGGCCACAAAAGTACAACATTGTGGTGCTCCAGTTCTGCATTCAAGATGGTTAAACTGGCTAGAGTGCTCTTCCTGAGTAGAGAGAACATGCTACTGCTTACTTTGCATGGCGATGTTACAAAGTCAGTGCTGGGGTAGTTTAGGCAGGGTCTCGGTACTTCACTTCCAGGAGTTCTGACACAGTAACTAAGAGCACAGAGGGAGGAAGGGAACGGGAGGTTAGGCGAGTCAATGGGAGAGATCTTGTAGTGCAAGTGTTTGTGGTTAACCGAGAAGCACATTATGAGTCAAGCCTTTGAGAAGAGGCGAATAATTAAAGACGAATGCTGTGACATAACCATTTACACACAGCAGAGAGGTTTTAGATTAAATCCGGCCTGACCTGCTGCTCGGCAAGTGTTATCGTGGATTCTGGAGACGTATTCGTTTATTTACTTTCTAATTTGGCCCATATGTTTTATTGAAAACAAAAATTTTTGTATTTCCCGTAGGAAATGGGCCGAGTCCAGCGATGGTTAACAAGATGGTGTATTTGGGGATGGATCTCCTGGGTGTGCTTATAATCCCCACAAATGACACGTCAGCTTGAAAACAGCCGATCTGCAATAAGTCAGGGAGGTTTGCTCTGAGCACTTCTATGGGGGTGAATTCCCCCACTTTTGGGATGGCTACTATGTGTACATTTAGATAGCTTAATAAACTATCAGATAAGTCAGTGATGTCACCATGATCATAAAAAGACATATTGATCCTTTCATGTCATAATTCTTTGACTTACCTCCAAAGCACACACACTCTCTCTGTCTCTCTCTCTGTCTCTCTCTCTGTCTCTCTCTCTCTCTCTCTCTCTCTCTCTCACACACACACACACACACACACACACACTCACTAGGCATATACACTCTCATACTTACAACATATCACATGTACACACAAACATACACATACCCATATATTTGCACATATACAGCAATATGATGTACCTATACACTCATTCATATACATATAAGCTCACACATATACACATGCAACCACTTACACATACCCACACACATGCACACATACAGAGGCATACACTCTTACACACATACACCCTCATACACATTCACAAATATATAAACTCACACACACATGAGTACAGATATATACAGATGCATACTCTCTCACATGCTCACATAGACACACACACACACTTTTGGGGGCCTCATCTCTAATTCTGGCTGCCACCTCTATCAGCCAATATCAAGGAACTATTTTTTTGAACAAGAGGCAGATTCTATCATCTTTCCTTGGGTAAACATAACTGTATAATGTAAAACATTCCAAAGAACCCCCGGAGATGGCTCCATGGTTTGCTAAATGCTATTAAATTGTAGCTTCTGGCTTTATTAAATGCAGGAGGGGGAGGGGTCAGGATGAACCAGAGGGCTTGCATCACAAGTTCCGGTTCCTTCTATTTGAGTTGGAGGTGCGACTGATAAAATAAGGCAGGTTTCTGCAGGCTGAAGTAGTAAAATCATAGACACTATAAGGCAGATCATGAAGGGATGTTGTACTAGAGACCTTTCTACACAGATGCCAAGGAGAATCGGTGACAATGTTCACCACTCCCACGGAGCAAAGCTCCTCATCCAGGGCCTCTAACCTGTGGCAGAGAGTTGAGAATAAGGAATTAGAACGTGGCGTGTACTTTTCTAACAGGGCTTTTCTTTCTCTGGGATGATCACCCAAACATGTTTTATATTCTTCCAGACAGAGAATGAATGTGGGAGAGAGGAGAGGGTACCAGTGTGGGTAGCCTCCCAGCCCAGAGCTACAACGTGGATGGCTATCAAGAGAAACATGTTTGGGCTCTGCAGTGAGGCAATCAGAGACACATTAGCTCGTGTGTGTGTGTGTGTGTGTGTGTGTGTGTGTGTGTGTGTGTCCATGTATGTGTTTGTCCATGTATATATGCGTGCCCATGTATGTGTGCGTTCGTGTGTGTGTGTGTGCCTGAGTATGTGTGTGTACCACTCTCACACAGAGTGAAAACATTCCCATAGATAGTTACACCAGAAAGTTTAAAACAATGGCAAGAACCTACCATGCCCCCTGTCCTTCCTTCCCCTCTTCTACTCTCCCTCCTCCTCTCTTCATATTCTGTTTTTCTCTCTCTACCCTCTCTCTCCCTCTTTTTTTCTGTCTGTGTCTCCCTTTCCTTTTCTTTTTCTTCTTTTTTCCTTCCCTCTCTTCCTCTCCCTTCCTTCCCCCGTCTGTACTTTCTTGAGGCAGTCTCTCACTAGACAGTCCTGGAACTCTGTGTAGGGCACACTGTTAATTAAAGAAGTGTTCCCCCAGCCCTTGCTGCCACCTTCTTTCCTGTCTGTCCCGTACTCCCTCTCTCTGAGATATGGTGTCTCTAGCCCAGAGTGTTCTGAAGCTCACAATAACCTTCACTCATCTCCTCAAGTGCCAGGCTTTAGTCACGTTACCACCACGGTTAGCTCTTCTGTGTTTTTCCCCGGGATTTTTACTTTTGTTTTGCTCTTGTTGTTTTTAAGTTGTTCCAGTTTCTCTAAGGTTTATCCTGTAAGTCTTTGGGCCAACACCACCTCTATGGGGTACATGGGTTTACATTTTGCTTGTCATGAGAGAGCTTTAATGAAGGTTGAGAACTCTGCGTGGTAGTGACTTGAGAATATCATTGCACTGCACATGCCAGGTAAACTGATCCACCCCTTCAAACAGCCACCACTCTCTGGGGCTCGGGTGGATGGGATATCTTCTGCTAATTTGCCTCAGTTTCCTTCTCCCTTACTTCTTCCCAAAGTTGCTTATTTGGTAAAGGGCAATGCAGAGCCCTTTGGAAAGCAATGCAATTGCCTCCCATTCCATCCCAGGGGCTCTACACAGTCCCTTCTCTTTCAGTTTTCCCTTCACAAGGCCTTCCCTCTCTAGTTCCTCTGGGGCTACATTTTTCACCACAACTACAGTTCCAGAGGGACTTGGCTTTAATCCCTCTGTCCCTGCAGCTTCTGGAATGTGCAGATCGTGACCTTTCCTCCAAAGCTGTCCCAGCTCCAGAAAGGCCACTCAGTCAGTTCCCATAGTAGTTATTGCGTTTATACACCGAGTAGTCAAGCTAGGACTTGGACGGCGTAGCTAACTAATTGTGCATATATATTGACATTAATGACTAAAACATGGTCTGGATCTCACAAATATCTTGAGGTGCCAGAGACTTCCATTCCACACCAGCAGACCAGATTCCTGCGGAATTTTCCCATTTTAACACCCAAGATGGAAAGGCCCCACTGTGAAGCAGGCCCCACGACATCTAAAATGCAAGATAATTTTCAGGGTTTTCTGTCCGTCCCTTGTGTTGGAGTGTAATCATTTAATGGTTAGTCTGAAAACTCACTGGCAGGCATAGAAGACCAGAAGCAACAGAATTCTGAATAACTGGGGCAGAAAACAGGCCGAATGAGGAAGCAAACAGATAGCGCACAGGAACCCGAGCCTTGGGGTCTGTCTGCTCTAAGAATCATAACCATGGAGAGGCCCTGGGCAAAGCCCAGAGCAGGCATTCAGCTCTCCTTACTTTGCCCGACTTGTAGAAGAATGCTGGGAAACATGTAAGGCGTGACCGTGGATCCCCACACAGGAAAGGTACAATGTATCAGTTAGTTCTTCGCTAGCACCCGGCCCCAGGAAAACCAGGTGAGCTTTACATTTCCCCTCTGTTGACTTCAAAGGTAAATTTACTCTTCATTAATATACACAGTGTGCTTTCCTATGCAGACAGATGTGTGCGCTCTCACACCCTTTTAAAATCAGCATGGACAAGTTTATCAACTGTGCCACCCAACGAGCCATCGGTGGGGCTTTTGTGGCATGTCTAAGTGGCGAGTATAGTTTAGGAAGGTTCTGTAGATAGTCTGAGCTTTCCCAGTTACTGAGGCGAAGCTGGTCAGGACGGATGGATAGAAATCAAGAGAGAGCGAGGAGATTCTGAAGTGGCACCAAGCACAGACTTTTACAGCATTACATGTGCCTGCCAACTCTCTGTTTTCCTTTTGCTTGTCATGAGAGAGCCCTAATCAAGGTTGAGAACTCTGGATAGTAGTGACTTGAGAATATGGTTATACTGCGTGTGTCAGGTAGACAGGTAAAATGTTAAATGGGGAAACACCTTTTGCAGGCATGACATGCATCGGTCAACTCTCCAATTCCCACAAATGACAGCTAGGTGCGCTGTGCGGATTAAAACCATCTCTATTGTGCTTCTGCTTCTTCCTGTGAAGCCTATGCAGAAAGGTGCCTATGGTTTCTAAGGTCTGCAGTGTTGTCTTATGGCCCAAGGCCTGTTGCTTTGGTCTGGGGTAAATCGCCTGGCTACAGAGAATGATTCCTTCCTGCCTCTTTGCTCACTGCTTTTTGGGTTATTTCTCTTTCTTGTCACTTTAATCAGGTTCTTTATTCCTGGTAAACTCCCAGGAGTGACTCAAGAACCAGTTCTGAGAGCACGCTGGCATGCTGATCAAGCCTGGTTAACTGGTTAACGCTATAATGTCCTTAGTATTTTGGTGGTCCTGTCTGCTGTGGTACTGATCAACAGGTAAAAAGGAAGCTAGCTTATGGTTGTTTTCTGTAGTTCATCTAGTGATCAAATTAAAATCGGATTCATGCCCCACAGAGGAAGCATGAAGGATTTTATCTGGATAATCACTATGTTCTTTTCCTGTAACCAATACTGAAATTAGTGAAAAATAACAGCAACCAAGAAGAAAGACCAGTGTGGTGTCAAAGGTTGGGTCATTCTAAAAGCTAAAGACAAATTAGCCAAGAACCTGAGGGGGGAAGATTGTGGGATGAGGAGTTGTGGAAAGAAATGTCTGTCAATATCTAGTATGGCCTCCTGAAGACTTACAGAAGCTGACTATAACACATGTATGTGCATCCTTCCTTGCCTACGAAGTTGTGTGTCCTATATGCTAGGTTTCTCCTCCCCTTGCTTTCTTATTATCTAATAGAAGGATTGACAGCATTGTTGGAAAGTTACGTGCTCCTATGCAGTATATTCTGGTAATACTCACTGTTACTAAGGATGTTTCCAAGACTAGGTAACATCTTTCAAAGATGTGGTCTGTATCTTTGCCTCAACAATGAACACATTGCCAGTTGGGTCTTGGTGTTATCCCTTTGAGGAAGATTATTATCTAGATTAGATTCATTGAGGTGGGAAAATCTTCCTTGACTGTGTATGATACTATTCCATGGTCTGAGGTCCTGCATTAAATAAAACAGAGAAGGTGCTGGGGGCTTTCTAATGGGGGGCAATGTGAGCAACTCTTTCAAGTTCTACCTACCATGACGTCTGTCCTGTGACTGACTAAGCCTTCTACCCAAGAGCCAAAGTGAAACCCGTTCTCTCTTGTTGCTTCTTGTCATGAGCAAAGTAACTAAGACAATGACTTTTAAATTAATTTTATAATTTATTTTAAATGCATTTTCTTATTTTGCTATGGTAAAGTGGACATAACTCAGTATGTGTCTTAGAAGGTGCTTCAGATGCAAACTCACTTGATGGAGAGTGACGTCAACTCAAAGCTGGGTCGCCTGTTCCTAAGCACTTATCCTGTGAGGTGACAGTGACTTTATGACAATGGTATCAGGATGAAACAGGACACGTGTGACCTGCAGACCCAGTGTTCCTCACTTTTTTCCTTCTCTATGAGTCATCAGGAATTTAACTATGGTAACGTACACTTAACTGCTACCATGAACCTTAGAAGCTCAAGTATAATGCATCTAAAAGATTTATACTAAGTGATAAAACACAGTGGTATTCAGTCTACTCACCAAGAGGCTTTGGTTAGGACTCAGTCTAACCCCGAGTAACATAAAAAATCCATTCATCAGGCTGTGCGTTCATCTCTGTCCCACTCAACATGTGAAGGTGAAGCTTTATAATTAACAGACAATAACTTCACCAGCCACTTCTACCCTAGTCTCTCTCTATGGTTTTGAAAACTGTGGTCATTCCTTTAGCTCATCTATCACATGACCCGCTAGTTCATCAGTGTGGCTGCTTTTTAAAAGTTATGGCTAAAAGTTTGCCATATTTGCTACCCATTTGTCTGCCAGTGTATATTGGGGTTGCCTCTGTTTTAACTATCATGGGTAATGAGCTATAATCTGTTTACAGAGCAAAGCCTCAGACCTGAACTAAGTTGGAAAAAAAATCTGTTTCTTTGTTGAAGAACCAATAGCAATTCTTCTCAAATTGACAAAGGTGAACTAGCTTATTGAATCAGGTTAGAATTACCATTGAACTGTAGTCAGAAAGACACTATAGTGAGACCAAAGTACCAACCCATGGGCATTGTAAACACTGATATAAAAATCCTTCTGGCTGGCAACTAAAGTCAGTGAATACTGAAATAAATGATGGTGACCCAGTAGTAATGGGGTTTGTTCTTGAAATGCAAGGATGGTTTGACATATAAGCATTGATCAACATAATATTCCTCAAAACGGGTAGAAGAATAAAATAAAATACATGATCCTTTCAAATCATTAAAATACCCAAAGCACTTCACAACACTTAACAGCTTTTCATGATGAAATCGACAACTGTGATTTTGTGCCGTTTGTTTTATTGGCCTGATCAAATAGTTAATATCAAAATTAATAAAAGCATGAGCTTCTATGGTGGGATAGTATTGAACCTTTAAAGCTTTATTCTGATGAAGCACATATAGCTTGTTACAATTTTATTCTTACGTTGGACTTCTTTTACTCTTGGAGATTTTCTGGAAACATTTATTCATATTTATGAAATGTTTTCTTCTGAAAAATATGATTATAAATTATTTCACCACCTATTAAGGGATGTGATTATCCCTAAGATTTTAAAGATAGAAAGTGTAACTTTTAATCTGTTTATCTTTAAAATTTGGCACTTTCTGCACTTATCTTTGACATTTTGCCAATATCTGCAAATAATTTTACCATATTTGTAATCACCAGAATTCCCCACAGTTCATATCTTGGAACTAGGTTTAGGTAAACCCAGCTGTATTGGTTGTTTGGTGAACATCTTGAACTATTTTTTAAACTCTGTTTGGGGTTCAAGAAAAAAACCAAAGCATATTTTCATATTTCACTAAAATTTTTTCTCTCTTCAATTTTAAAATGATGTCTATTTTAAGGGAAATTTAATCCATATGTTACCAAATTCCTTACACTTACCTCATCAAAATTTGATTCTGTAAGAGCCATTTGATGTGCAAAAAGTCTCAGGAATTACTTCATGAGAGTTAAGAGTCAGTTGTTTTTTAATTTTTGGTTTTTTTTTTTTTTTCGAAATAGAAAATCAAATTACTAGATAAAGTTCAACTTGGGTGTTCTTTTTACCAGATATATGATGCCTAATCAGACAAAAGGGCTGACTCTCGGGGCTTGGAACACGGCTCATGTAGTAGCATGTTTGCCCACCATACATAGCCACATGGGTTCTATCTCTCATCCTGCATAAACTGGGTGTGCTGTCACATGCCCATCATCCTGGCAGGAAGACCCATAGTTCAGGGTCATTGTCAGCTACACAGTGAGTTTGAGGTCAGTCAGGACTACGTGAGACTCTGCCTCAAGAAACAAGACTTTTGGTGACATTGTCATCTTGGTGACATTGTCATTAACCCCTTTCCTCTGCCTCGATACTTCCTCTCAACTGATTTCATGAAGTTGTGCTGACAGTGATAATGCCAAACTTTTATGGATGAAAATGATCACAGTATTAACCTGAATTTGATACTTCAAATAATCTTCAAGATGTATATTATGTTTTTCCTCTGTACTAATATCAGCTTATGTAACTAACATTGAACTTCACCAAATCAGCCCTCCCTCGAAGCAGCCAGCCATGGTTGCGTAGACATAAAAACGTAGTAACTATTCTCTTTATGTAGCTGTGATAATGCCATTTCCAGAGATCCTGGTTCATTATCTACAAGATCTGTTGGTACAGAGAACATGAAGACCTCGTTCCAGGTCTCTTAAATCAAATCCCTGTGTTAATGGGCAATATGTTAGATTAATGTTGAAATCATATCACCAAGCAATTACAGTTGTAAAAACTAAAATCACAAGATGCCATAAAAGTTCATTTTTGAATATGTATTTATTTATATGTAATACTTTTTTCATCTTTATTGAAATAATTTTGACAAAAACTGTACATTCTGACATATGATACATGATAGTTGATACACATATGAATTTCAAAAATATTAACACGATCAAACTAGTTTATATATCCACATACTCCTTTAGTGAATTTCAAGTTATTATAAGTTGCCATTAATTATAATGTGTATAATATGGGGTATTTTAAGACTTTAATTCTGAAAGACCACAGGATGCTAAATAATTCATTCTCAGAGATAACATTTATCAAATGTCTACTATAAACAGAGAAATAGAGAAGTCAAATATTATTGGTGCCTGATCTAGCCTGAAAATTCATTTTAACCTAATACTCTCAAAGGTGTGCACACAAACCAAGCCTCTTCGTGCATCTGTGTAGAGCCAGTGTCCACTGGGCAACCCTAGCCTAAGACTTGATGAGTGTGCCTGCACCCGGGGTCTACCTACATCACTATAGAAGCAGCCTCATCACTCCTCAGAAATGGAAGAAGTTTTTTATTTGTTTGTTTGTAATTTGATGGAAAGGGTAAAGGAGGTGCAGAGAGTCTGGGGACAGGGGTGGGACTGACCTAAAGAAACACGGAAGGTATGCTCGGAGCTCTCGGCCAAATCTCAGCATCGAATTAGACCACGCTGCTCACCTCCTCCCAATATATCCCAATGCCTTTTGCTTATGTGTCTTTTGACAACTCCCATCCATCCTGCTCCCCGCAGAGGTCCAGCACCCATCACCTCCACGGCATCCTTAACTGCCAGTGGTACAAAACTTGGGTGGACACCTTTCCCGGAACAGCCAGCGTACCATGCTAGGTTCTGAATGAAAATTGGTAGATAAAAGACACAGTGACAGTCTTTAAGGGGATTTATTAAACATTAGGGAATGAAAACTCACATTTAAATGATGACAAAGATGGAGATTGCTGGGGACATGGAAACAGCAGTGCTGATACCCTGATGAGTTTGGACTATGTCTGGCTCCTGGCCTAAACTATTGGCACAGGGAAAATTAAGGACCCCGAGAATGAATTTAAGAATGAACTCAAACAGAAGCTTGGCGACAATTTCATTAAATTTTACAAGAAAAACTCCAAGGTCTACAACCTGCAAATATCAGCTTGGAGAAGGAAATAAAAATGGCCAATTGTGCTAAGACTTTATAGTGGTTAGCCATGGGGTGGACAAGCAGCCACCCAGTATGGAAGAGACATTTAGAGAGAAGGGAAGAAGCCCAAGCACCAGAGAGAGCATACTTCAACTCTGACCAGGATCTGGATGAGAAAAACAGCCTGACTCAGAAAGCCATGTAGGCCCAAATAACCCCAGGACAGATATGGAGCAATTGCACTAAGAAGCTAGAATTCTGAGAAGAAAAGGTACATTCTTTAATTCAAGGGATAATTATACTCCAATCTTTTTAGCCAGGTTTGCTAAATGCACCTTACTTAAGGGGTGGTCCATTGGCCAGGTAATTGGTTGGTGCAACTGGATTAACTCTAGGGCACAAGACAGCGTGGTATGTCTCTCCTGAAAAGGCAATTCCAGCCCTTCTGCTAGGAGACAATGGCTTTCTCCCAGTGTGCCTTTACAGACACTGTCACCCTCTGCTTCAGAAGAGTAGATGGATGGTCAGTGTGGAGTCTACTAAAGTTAGCACTGAAGAAAACAAGAAAAGGAACCATCTGGGAGGCTCTCATGGGCCACATCTAGCAGAGGTCTTATGCACCAGAGCCTGCCTACACTCAAGACAGCTGGGAGGAGTCAATTGTATCCCTAGAGGATGGGGAAATGGACCTAGTGATCATAGAGTTTCTACCAATACTGCCACTGATTTAAAATCTACCTGGAATTGTCACTTTATGGTTAGCCTTTAAGCTAGTTTAGGATCCCATGACAACTATGTATCTATTCCCTGCTTTTGAGAGCTAGATGACCAAAAGATTGCATTACTAGCTTACCCACTAGTACAGCCATTAGCTTGGGTTCTATATTGAGATGTTATCTAGGGAGACAGAGGCATCAGGAGATGTATTAGTTGGTTGATATACTAGTTGGTTTTTATTTGCTAGCTATTAAAAAGGAATGGAGCTAGAAGACGATGGAGGTCATCTGTATTCACTATCCTGAGGTGACCAGGAGAGGTGATAGTATAGCTTCAGTCCAAATTCAATAGGCTGAGTTCTGAGAGGGAAACTTTATTTTTAGTTCATATAGAAGAAAGGAAAGTTCTTATGTTCTAGCTTGATAGCAGTCAGGCAAAAAGAATTATCTCTTGCCCAGACAGTTTGCTTTATTAAGATCTTCAACTGATTGGGTGTGGCCCTCAGGTTTGAATGTAGCACCTTTCCCATTGGCTCATGTGTTTGGGTTGTTTTTGCTCAAACCTGTGTTTGAGAATCTCCCCATTTGGGGGAGGCTGTGGAGACTTTAAGGGGTAGCATCTGGCTGGAAGACTATAGACACTCAGGGTGGACCTTTGGAAGTTATGTCCACTCCTTTTCAGCCTCAGCCCCCTGCATCTAACCTGTCAGTAAGTGAGGAGCTACTATGTCGAGCCCCTGCCATATAGACTAAGTGTCTCCCATGGCTTCCCTGCCGCAATTAACTGAAACCATGAGCCAAATAAAAACACACCTCCTCAAGTTATTTCTGTCAGGGAACAACACATAGAAACAACAAATAAACCAGGCTTCGTAGGGACAATAAACTGTCAACCTCCTTCTCCCACTTCAAAGTTTAGTCTAACTTAGAACCTCCCTCAGAGACATTCCAGGAATAATGTTTTACTAAATAACTGGACAATAATGGTTAAGTGAAGTTGATCCATAAAAGTAATCTTCATACTCAAAAGCAACTTTTGGTTATTTATAAAGTTTATACCATTTTTAACATTAAACATTCCTGATTTGTTAAAGGTAAGTTCCATAAAGATTTTCCAAATATCGTTTGAGTTTGGACACCTCAACATGTACATGCATGAAGAATGTATTCATAGATATTTATTTCTATGTCTATGTGACAGCTATGAATTGTTATGTCTTGGTGCTAGCACTAGGGATCTCACGCAATGGCTTAGAATTTATAAGTATCTAAAGTTACTCTGGCTGTCGTAACTGATAGGAGACATCAAAATAACTGTCGAAGTCCTAAACTCACAAATACAATTAGACACTATAGAATGATGTTGTAAAAGTTTATTTCTCCCATGTGAAGATCACCCAGTCCAGTGCTGTATCTGGAAACAGGAAGTCTTCATTTTAACAATCTTAGATTAAAATTGTAAATACTTAAAAAAACAAAGTGGAATTATTGTGCCATAGATAGCAGTAGTGGTAGTGTTGGTGGTGGTATTGGTTGTTATTATCAAGAACATGTATTAGGGCCTGGAGAGATGAATCAGCAGTTAAGAATATTAGCTGCTCTTCTAGAAGACCCAGCTTTAATTTCCACTACCATTGTGATGGCTTACAACTATGTGTACCAGTTTGAGGAAACCCAAGTTGCCTTCTGGACTCCATAGGCACAAGACATACAATTGGTGCACAGGCATACATGCAAACCAACCAACCATACACATAAAAATAAAATTAAAAAATGAGAAGCATATATTTGAAAAGCAAGGCCTTGAAAAGTTATTTTCATTGTTGATAACATCATCAAATATGTCAGCGGTCTCCCCAGGTAGCAATCTTGCCAAGAAAAGCATTCACTTGAATGTATAACCTCTTGTGTTTCATCAAGAGCGGAATGATGTCATCATCATGGCACCAACTGATGACTGACTATTAGGTTAACCAGAGAAACATGCTAGGTGCTGTGGGTAGGATTCAGAAGAACCATAAAATACTCCCATTTCTTTAACAAGTTAGTATACACTAGGAAACCTGTGTCCGCAAATGTAAAAGTCATAGAGGGTTAAGATAAAAAATGTGTAGTGAGGCAGAAATCCAAAGACACATCACCAAGTGACAGCTGTGATGAGTGGAGAATGTACCAGACCCTGAATTGTCACAGAGGCACCAAGCACACCAATAAGAAGCCAAATTATGTCAGTGGATCTATGTGGGAATAAAGACAGCCTGAGTAAGGTCACCGTACAATAGGAACCCAACATAAGACAAAATGAGTCTGGTAGAAGAGAATGTGGAGCATAGCTTGGAACTCATTGGCATAGGAAAAGGCTTTCTGAACAGAACATCATTAATACAGGCACCAAGATCAACAATTAATAAATGGGAATGCATGAAATTAAGTAGTTACTTAAGGGCAAAGGACACTATCATTCCAACAAAGCAGAAGCCTACCCAAGTAGAAAGAAGATTTTCACAAACTAAATGATACAGGATGAATATCTAAAGTTATAAGGAACTCAAAAACTGAGATATCAAACAAGCAATTAACCCCACTTAAAAACAGGGATAAAGATCTAAACAGAAAATTCTCCTCAAATGGCCAAGAAATACTTGTAAAAAATGTTCAATGTCCTCAGCCATCAAGGAGATGCAAATCAAAACTACTTTGGGATTTCATCTTATTAGAAGATATTTTATTGATCTTAATGATGGCTCATGCTGCTGAGTCTGTAGAGCAAGGGAAACCGCTATCCACTGTAGATGGGAGTGGAAACTTGTGAAGCCAAGATGGACGCCAGTATGGTGGCTCCCCAGGAAGACAGGAATCTATCTATCTCAAGATATACTATACTAATCCTGGGCATATCCCCAAAGGAAACCTTGTCCTACTACAAGGTCATTTGACTAACCATGATCATTGCTGGTCTGTTTATAATAGCCAGACACTGCAAACAATCTAGACGTCCCTCAACAGAAGAATGGATGGAGAAAATGTGGTACATTTACATGATGGAGTATCACTCAACCATCAAAAACGATGAAATCAGAAAGTTGACAGGTAAATGGATAGAATTAGAAAAAAATCATCCTAAATGAGGTAACCAAGATCTAGAAAGACAAATACGATATGTAGTAACTTCTATGTGATGACTGACTCTTAAGTCAATGACAACCAAGCTACAATCCCTAGGTATAAAGTAAGTGCAGGGGAGGGGTGTGGTGGCAGGTAGATCTCTCTGGGAAGTGGGAGGAGAATAGTTAGATATGAGTGCTTTGGAAGGAAGACTGGAATGGAAGGTTCAGGTGGGGAGAGGGGAGGAATGAAGGAGGGAATACAGGGAGAGAGACAGTTAAAGGTGAGCGTCATTGGAGGGCTAGTCTAGAAACCTAGTACTGTGGAAGCTTTCTAAAACAATGCACACATATGAGGGAAGTCCAAATGAAATCACCAAAACAATGGGAGAGACTGAGTCTCAGCTGACCACCTCTTGTCACCAAATGAATATTCCAGGATTGGGTTACATTTAACTGAATTGTTGGCCCAAACGGGTCTCATGAGAACCCCCGAATATTCCAGGCTTTGGCCAAGACTACAGATTTCTCTTTAGAAACTGATGGCAAGACCTCTTGCTGAAGTAAACACCTATACAAGCCATTGAACATGGAGAAGTTAAGCTGGTGCCTACACAGATCCTTCACCCCTATATTCTAGTGTCTTTGGTACAGGAACTTTCTCTACTTATACTACCAGAAAAGAAATGTAAACACCAACCCTTTGATGCACAATGGTCTCCTGCCTGTAAGATTCCTTAGTGCAATGGTGTCACAAAGATTGTGGGAGTGAGCAACCAGTACCTGATTTGACTAAAGGCTAACTCTATGAGATGGAATCAAAATCTAATACTGCTTGGGTGAAACCTGAAACCAGATATCCCAGGGACCTAGAGTAAACTGAAGTATTGCTGATCTAAAACTGTAATGATAAAATGACATTTGATGACATTGTACTATACTCATAGATCAGTGCCTTGCTCAGTCATCGTCAGAGACGTTTTCTCCTGCAGAAGATGGAAAAAATACAGAGACCCACAGCAGATATTATGTATACAATGGGAGAGCGTGGAACACTGATCCCTAAATGGGATGTCTCCACTAAATCTCTCTCTTCAGGGCTCAAGGAACTCTGCAAGGGGAGGCCAAAGAGTGTAAGAACCATCGTACCAGGAACCCAAGGTTCTCTAAGTTAAGATGACCAATGCACGTCTGAAGTCACAGAGACTGAGGCAGCACACACAGCTTACACGGCTCTGTACTTGATGGAGGCCTGGAGCTGAAAAGGCACATGGTTGAGTGCCCCATCCCTCACCCAAAAGCAGTCTCCAATGGATAACCAGTTGCAAATGACAATTTAGTCCAAGGGAGTCTTACTGGGGATATAAACTACTCTCAAGGATAGGCTGTGTGCCCAACAGTAGATCCATGGCCAACAGTAGATCCATGGTCAACAGTAGATACATGGCCAACAGAAAATGAACTCAGTGCGATCTCTGGAGATTCCTTGTCTCCTAATATGTCGAGACTCCTCTTAATTTATTATTATTATTATTATTATTATTATTATTATTATATTATTTATTTTTATTTATTTATACATTTGGTGCATTTTTGTCCTTCAAGTCCTTTGCATACCTATATTATAGTTTTCAGTTCTTGCTTTTATAGCATTCCTGAGTATGTGAATGAGTCAATTTCTGTTTTTGTGCATCCTCTTGGGCTCTTTTTACTTCTATTTGTTTTGGCCAATTTTGATGTGTTATTATTTGTTTTATCATATATATTATATTACATTATTATATCCCATGGATGCCTGTTTGTTTCCTAATGATAGACAGATAGGGAGTGGATCTGGATGGGAGGGGAGGTAGAAAAGAGCTGGAGACATAGAGGCAAGGGAAACTGATCAGCAGTGTGAGAGGAAAAAATCCATTTTCAACAAAAGAAAAATAGAGATATGTTAGCTAAAATAATAGTGAAGAACTTACCAATGCTTATATCTTTGTTATCCTTTTTGAGAAGAATGGTCTGAAGTGATTATTGACATTCATCCATGCATGAGAAATCTTCTCTGAGCATCTCTGCATGAAGATCAAGAAGCAACATGCGTATGACAGTGGATTAGATTGCTTTCATGGGGGGAGATCCACGGATTCATGTGTGAAAAGAAAATAGAGAGACACTTGTGTCTTTCCTTTACACTCTGTCATTACAACCCGCTGATAGCCTAACCCAATTCCCTTTTTATGTAATTCTGGTTTCTGAATGTCTGGGAAGTTAGGGGACCTGGTTACACGTCTCTATATTTTTATATAGACTGAATTCTCAGCATTTCCAGCCATAATTATAGTTTTTGTGCCTGTTATTTTGCACTGATATGGATGCCTTTGGAGAAGAGGCTATGTCAATAATTTCTGTATACCTGATATTTTGAATAACAATATGATCAGTAAGAGTTTATGGCATGTAATTAATATGGTGGGATTTTATTGCTAATGAATTAATAGTACTGAGCCATTCTTTGAAAAAACAACCCATTTGATCATATACCAGCAAGTATAATGGAGAGATCTGTTTTAAAAGAAGAAATATTTAATTATCCAAAATATAATTTCCATGACTAGTTTACAGTGCCCTATGAAAATCAGAAAATTTCTAGTAGAAAGAATCTCATAGGTCCACAATAACCCCTTCTTCATTTTAAGTGATTGATTAATTAATTAAAAACTCTGTGGTATACATAGACTCTTCCTGTGCCTTGAATGTGCCATCGATGCTGTTTATTAAGCTACACCATCAGTCCTTGTTTTCTTTATTTTATAAATCTATTGTCTCCCTGCCCATGAAATTCATGTTTCATGTGAAAAATAACCCTTGTATCCATGAGGTAAGTTTGATAGTTAATACTGATTGTCAATGTGACAGGATCTACAATCACCTAGGAGGTAGGCCTCTGAGCATGCCTATGACAGATTATCTTGCTTATATTACTGAGGTGGGAAGAACCATTCTGAATATTGGTTACACTATTCCATAGACTGGGGTTCCTGGGTTGTATTAGATGGAGAACATGAGCGAAATATGAACTCACAGTACTCTGCCTCCAGACTGTAGAAGCAGTGTAATCCACCCTATATGTCCAAGACATCCCCACCATGATGGAGCATTGGACTGTAAGCCAATGCTTTCCTTCCCCTGGTCATTATATCAGATAATCTTTGTCTCAGCAACAAAATACTTCAATCTTCAGGTAAACACCTCAAAAGAAAACAATTCATGACAGCTTTTCTTAATGGATTTAGATATAATCAAGAACATTTAATTATTTTAGAAGTTGATGTCAAGGAAGTTAAGGTTTCAGGAAAAGTAATGGGCAGTGGCAGCCTTCTCTCTTGGCTCTGCACTGATATGGTTTGTCCCTGTGGTTGAAGTCTCTGTGCTCTTCAATGACTCTCTACAGTGGGAAGAGAACCAACCGCACACTCAGACATTCCTGGATGAGAACTAGAGCCACTGCGCTGTTTAAGTCATGAATTCTTGGACGAATCACCTCGGCTTTCTGACTCCAACTTTCCCCATCTGCCCAATGGGGATGATACATGATCACACTATGGTCTAACCTTCCAAAAATCTGAGTATATGGATTTTCACCTTGCTGCACATAAATGTCTTCCCAAAATGCACAGGAGTCTCTTTGAGCCAGTTCCTTATTCTCCTTTGTTGATTTTTAAACATTATTTAAGAAAATTATTTTTGAAGACTTTAGTTCTATTTATTTGTGAGTACTTTGCCTGCATGTATATGAATGTCTCACCAGAGTAGCTAGTGCCTGTGGAGGCCAAAAGAGGGCACTGGGTCCCTTGGATCGGGTTGTAAGGCCCCACATGGGTGCTGCAAACCGAACTTGGGTCCTCAGCAAGAACAAAGTGTTCTTCCTTGCTGAGCCCATGCTTCTGCCCCCTTACATGGTATCTTTGATTGACAGATATCTTGCATTTTATGGGGTACAGTATTATGTTTCCATACATTTGTACATTACATAGTGATCAGATCAGGGTATTTAGGCTATCCATCATCTCAAACATCTATCATGTCTTTGTGCTGAGAACATTCATGATCTGCTTTTCTAACCATTTAAAATTACGTAATATTGTTTAAGCTTCTTTTGTGCTTTCCAAAAACCAAATGCATGTGATCATGCACAATGTGTATTACGAAGATGTAATAGCTTATAATCGTGTTCGCTCACCCTGGTAGGTTCAGACCCAGATAACCTCCAACTGGCTATCTGTTGAAACACTTTATACTTTTATAAGGGTGAATCCAGAGTGCATTGAGTAATGCATAATAAAATTAGTTTTAGGGGAAAGGACCCAAGTTTAAAAGAGAGAGGGAGAGGAAAGGGAGAAAGCCAGATAAGCAGAGTAAAATAGTCTCAGATGACTTCATCATGAAGTAATGACTTTTATCAAATAATGGCACCGTCGTTTTATCTTCCCAACCAAGGTTGTGTTAATGCCCTAAAATTAAGGCTCTTGTGAAAGTTATCTGGAATTTCTCAACAAGTTTTTAAAGGGGTTTTATTTTTTCACTGGAGGTCATGCCTCAAGAATTTGTAGGAATTCCGCCTGGAAAGTAGTAATCAGTGGAAACTGGCAGTCAAAGCTAATTTATATTACTCTTCCAGATAAAAATTCCTTCCGTCTTAGACCTGCATTTCAAAAAAAGATTACTATCACTCTGGAAAGAATACATCAGTTTAGAAGAAAGTGACCTCAAGGATGTGTTTCCTGCATCTGTGCAAAGTCCAGGCTGCAGCTCCCTAAGCATCTTTAAAATCCCCTCTTCTGAAATGCTTCGTGCACACCCCAAGCATGACGATGTCAGAAGGGTGCTGGAGAATTTTCGAAATGATGCTCCCTCATTTGCTTCCCTTGACAGTTCGTGACACATCCTGGGTGAAGACAGGAAATAAAAATATATAGGAGGGAAATGTTTCATTCGTCAATATGTTTCTATTCCCTTTGTTGCTAAATGGCTTGGCTGTTTCCATGAGCTGTGGCCCTGTGTTCAAATGTACGACACATTCATGAGCAGGATGGAGTGATTGGCTATTTTTAGTGACAGATCTGAATTCTTCTTGTCATCTTTATCTAACCCTGTCCCCGTCTGAAGCTATTTCACCTCTCCAAGTCTCACTGTCCCTGACTCTGAAATGGTGTCTGTTGAGTTGTTAGAGTCCTCTGTAGTGATCCTCTGTGCCTCATCTGTGTTTCGTTAGCACCAGGTAGAAGCTTATTATACAGACTGTGAGCAACTAAATACGAGTTCTTTCTATCTTCTCCATCCCTTCCTGAGGACTTCAGAGACGTCATCCTGGCTCATTAAAGTCTCTTCAATAAATACATTAATGAAAAGCAGCAGATTCAATTGATGATGGAAACTAGTCTCCAAACAGTATCCAGTCACTGACAATGAAAAGCCACAATAGACATTTGCAAGCTAGGCTCTTGGTGACTGTGTGATATTTCTCTATTATGGAGCCCCTTCACACACTTCAAGATGAAAATGTAGTCCTAAAGGTCTGAGATGGGGTTTCTGTCTGAGACACCTGCCACATATTATCATAGTATCAAAAATGTTCCCTCGCCTCTCCCCTCAGAGACACATGCTGGGTCATGCTCAGTGAATGTGGCATGCTACAGAGAAAGGTAAACACTAGATGCACGCTAGTTACTGCATTGAACTATCTCAGCAGTTGAGCTGTTTGCAAGCATCGTAAATGTAAGTTCAACAATTCCACAAAGCATCTCCTTGGGACAAGGCCACTGTGAGTCCTGTGTGGCTTTTCAGTGGGTAGGTAATTATTTAATAGTAGACACAGAAGACAGATTTGCTTCCAATGGTGAGCTCACTCCTAAGGTCACAAGTGAAAACTACAAGAGAAACGGAATCCAAAGTAAACATTTCTTTGGATTACAAAGGATCTCTCTGAGGGTGCCCAGGTTCATAAGAAGGAATTCTACTTCAAACAAGGAGAAATCGAACTCACTTTTCCAAGCCATTCGTGGCCATGACTAGGGTCTGTCTGTTCCCACCACTCATCCAATCCTCAACCTCAAATGCATTTTCCAAAGACCCTGGCTTATGAACCACATGCCTGAGTCCTTCTGATTTGTACTTCAGTTGCTTGAGAGGGGTGAAGTAACATTTATAAACTATCTGTAGGAACAGTCCCTAACATGGTTGGCCAGAAAGTTTCAGTGAGAGAGCCAAAACGTTTCATTTGTAGTAACCTATGATGTCTTAGTAAATATTAACTCACGTTGGAAATATGCATGGATTTACTTCCCGAGGCTGTTTGAGCCTTTTAAATCATGATTTCTTAAAATAAAAAAAATTTAAGAAAGACCTTTAAGGGTGACTCATAGAAAAAGAGTGTTTGGTTAGCGTCTCTCCTCCCCCTCCAAGTTACCCGTCTTCACACTGATGTTTTCAAGAGTCTGTCCCTTTTACATATATGCTTGGGTAATGGCTAATTCCCTCTGCAGGTGTCTCCAAGGTCCCAAATGCTTGCTTGGGTAAAAGCCCAGGCAAACAAACCATTGTGCTCAGAGGGCTTCACCTTTCCTTACCTCGTTCTCCACTCATGACAACTCTATTCCCGACTCTCTTAGCATGGAGAATTTAACCATCCATTGAGATGCATAACCTCTAGGAACCCTGCAAGAATTAGATCTGGAACATGACCCAGAAACCTGAATGTCCCCCAGAGTCTTAGAAGTTAATATTTCATTAAGATTGTTTGCTCACACAATTCCAGAATGTGAGGTGCTATTTTCGTGACACCCTGTAGACATAGAAAGTACTTTGGAATTCTGAAAACCCTTACTGTGAAAACTAATTTGTCATTATACTATATTTTATTTTGTATTAATGCCAACTGGGAAGATGAAGGGCTAGAGAATCTAACAAAGAGAAAGCAGTGTAAAGGAAATAACAGTTGACTGGATATCGCCAGAAATGTGTAGCACAGCAGTCCTTCCGTGGGAAAGATGGGCACTAGCTGAGAGCTGGGAGGTTTGGTGATACAAAAAAGGCTCTGGGTGGTGATGTTGCAAAGGTGTTTAAGGTGACACTGTAAGACTTGTGTGTTGTATTCTCTAGGCCTTGGTGTGTCGGATGTGGATAATGATCTGTGGAGCAATGGCAGGGTCAGGATCAGATGCAGCTTGACGATGACTGGAAGCAGGAACCGAGTAACAGCAGGGGATATGGCAGAAAGGCTCTGGCAGTGGCATTGAACTAAGACACTGAAGAGGAGTAGAAGGAAACGGGCACACTAGTGTCTATGAAGAGTAGACTTAGCATGGCATTCTTGATATGCCTTTGGTATTTTCTGTTTTGTGGATTCCTGTAAAATTAGCTCCATAAAAGAGGCAAGTTGATTGGGTATCACACAGAACCTAGGAAATGCCCAGGGCAGGCTCACAGGATGTGTAACAGGTGTCCTAGTTTGCAGCCCAGAGCTGAGAAGGACTTTGCAAAGCATGCGTTTCCTAGAAGCAGACGGCTAGTGCGGACATCTCTGTAGATTGTCCCTGGCAAAGTGAGCTGCTTCATGTAGACTTTAGACCAGGGTTGGGGATCAGAGAAAGGTCCCCAAGCATAAAATAATTCTGTTACCACTTGATAACTGTAACTTGTTACTGTTGTGAAATGTAGTGTAAATATCTTATATTCAGGATATCTGATAGAAGGCTTTTAAAAGAGTTGCAACCCAACAGGTTGAGACCTGCTGGCATAGACTATGTTTCTATCCACTTCCTCCAGTGCACAGGAGATCATTCTCCCCTAAGCACTGACTCCAAGAACCCTTTCCTCCAAACACATTTCCTAATGGTTTTCATCAATCTCAGTGCCAGGTAGCAGGCCTGTGAGGAGGCTTGACTTCAATCCTGAGTTTTAGGTATTGCATCAAGGGGAAGATCATCACAAAAGAAGGAAATAAAACATGAAGCAAAGGTGGGACTGAGAGACAATAATGAAGTGCTTCGGCCTCAGGAATAACACCAAGAAAAAAAAAAAGACGTGTCTATCTAAGTCTTTCTTTGATAAGAAAACAGGGGTTTCTACTAGCTCTCAGACAAAAGTGATGGAAGATTATGATACTGCTGCTTTCTGGATGATACATGCTATTTTCTGTTAAGAACAGAAATTGACATTATGTAAATGCTGATTTAGAAAAAAATGGGTGCCAATGAATAGAATGAAATAGAAAATGGGGGCATTTTGTGTTTTAAAAATTCTGCAAGGATTCTGATTCTTAAGAGGCCAGGAAAAAAACATAGCAGTCTAGGGACTTAACAACTTTTTTTATTGGATATTTTTATTTACTTATTTACATTTCAAATGTTATCTCCTTTCCCCGTTTCTTGTCCATAAACCCCCTATCAATTCCCCCTCCCTCCTCTTCTATAAGGGTGTTTCCCCACCTATCTACCCCTTCCAGCCTCCCCACCCTGACATTTCCCTACACTGGGGGAGGGGGGGATCGAGCCTTGGCAGGACCAAGAGCTTCTCCTCTAATTGGTTCCCAACAGGCCATGCTCTGCTACATATGTCTGTCCAGTGTACTTTTTGGATGGTGGTTTAGTCCCTGGGAGGTCTGGTGGTTGATATTGTTGTTCTTATGGGGTTGCAAACCCCTTTAGCTCCTTCAACCCTTTCTCTAACTCCTCCAATGGGGACCCTAGTCTCAGCTCAATAGTTGGCTGTGAGCATTCACCTCAGTCTTTGTCACTCTCTGGAAGAGCCTCTGAGGAGACAGCTATATCAAGCTCCTGTCAACATGCACTTCTTTGCATCAGCAATTTTGTCTGGGTTTGGTGACCGTATGTATATGGGCTGGATCCCCAGCTGGGGCAGTCTCTGAATGGCCTTTCCTTCAGTCTCTGCTCCAAATGTTGTCTCAGTATTTTCTCCTTTGAATATTTATGTTCCTCCTTCTAAGAAGGACAGATGCATCCACACTTTGGTCATCCTTTTGCTTGAGCTTCATGTGGTCTGTGGATTGTATCTTGGGTAATCAGAGCTTTTGGGCTAATATCCACTTATTAGTGAGTGCATACCATGTGTGGGGTTTGGTTTTGTTTGTGATTGGGTTACCTCACTCAGGATGATGTTTTCCAGTTCCATCCATTTGTCTATGAATTTCATAAAGTCATTGTTTTTGATAGCTGAGTAATAGTCCATTGTGTGGATGTACCACATTTTCAGTATCCATTCCTCTGTTGAAGGCCATCTGGGTTCTTTCCAGCTTCTGGCTATTATAAATAAGACTGCTATGAACATAGTGGAGCATGTGTCCTTGTTATATGTTGGATCATCTTTCGGATATATGCCCAGGAATTGTATAGCTGGGTCCTCAGGTAGTACTATGTCCAATTTTCTGAGGAACCTGCAGACTGATTTCCAGAGTGGTTGTACCAGCTTGAATCCCCCCAACAATGTGAGATATCCTTGCCAGCATCTGTTGTCACCTGAGTTTTTGATCTTAGCCATTCTGACTGGTGTGAGGTGGAATCTCAGGGTTGTTTTGATTTGCATTTTTCTGATGACTAAGGATGCTTAACATTTCTCTAAGTGTTTCTCAGTCATTCAATATTCCTCAGCTGAGAATTCTTTGTTAAGCTCTGTACCCCATTTTTCCCTTACCCTCACCCCCACCTATACCCTATTTTTAATAGGGTTATTTGATTCTCTGGTGTCTAACTTTTTGAGTTCTTTGTATATATTGAATATTAGCCCTCTATCAGATGTAGGATTGATAAAGATCTTTTCCCAATCTGTTGGTTGCTGTTTTGTCCTAATATGCAGTCCTTTGCTTTTCAGAAGCTTTGCAATTTTATGTTGTCCATTTGTTGATTCTTGTTCTTAGAGCATGAGCCATTGGTGTTCTGTTTAGGAAATTTTCCCCAGTGCCCATGTGCTCATGGCTATTCCCCATTTTTTTCTATCAGTTTTAGTGCATCTTGTTTTATGTGGAGTAGACAGCAAGAAATAAACTTAGGGCTGAAATCAACCAAGTAGAAATAAAAAGAACTAAACAAAAAATCAACAAAACCAGGAGCTGGTTCTTTGAGAAAAGAAACAAGATAGGTAAACCCTTAGCCAAGCTAGTCAGAGGGCACAGAGAGAATCCAAATTAACAAAATCAGAAAGGGAGACATAACAACAGAAACTGTGGAAATTAAAAAAATTCATCATATCCTTCTACAAAAGCCTATACTCAACAAAACTGGATACTAGGTTAAATCAGGATCAGATAAAACATCTAAACTGTCCCCTATAACTCCTAAAGAAATAAAAGCAGTCATCAAAAGTCTCCTGACCAAAAAAAAAAAAGAAGCCCAGGACCAGATGGGTTTTTTACTGCAGGATTCTATCAGTCCTTCAAAGAAGACCTAATACCAATACTCTTCAAACTATTCCACAAAATAGAAACAGAAGGAACACTACCCAATTCGTTCTACGAAACCACAATTACACTTATGCCTAAACCACAGAAAGACCCAACAAAGAAAGAGAACTCCAGACCAATTTCCCTTATGAATATCAATGCAAAAATGCTTAATAAAATTCTTGCAAACTAAATCCAAGAACACATCAAAATTATCATTCACCATGATCAAGTAGGCTTCATCCCAGGGACTCAGGGATGGTTCAATATATGGAAGTCCATCAATGTAACCCACTATATAAACAAACTCAAAGAAAAAAACCAAATTCGATGCTGAGAAAGCATTTGGCAAAATTCAATACCTCTTCATGTTAAAAGTCTTGGCAAGATCAGGAATTCAAGGCCCATACCTAAACATAATAAAAGCAATATATAGCAAAACAGTAGCCAACATCAAACTAAATGGAGAGAAAATTTAAGGAATCCCAGTAAAATCAGGGACTAGACAAGGCTGACCACTCTCTCTCCCTAGCTATTCAATATAGTACTTGAAGTCCTAGACAGATCAATCAGACAACAAAAGGATGTCAAATCGATACAAATTGGAAAGGAAGAAGTCAAAATATTACTATTTGCAGATGATAGTATACTTAAGTGACCCCAAAAAATTCCATCAGAGAACTCCTAAGCCTGATAAACAACTTCAGCAAAGTAAGTGGCTGGATATAAAATTAACTCAAACAAATCAGTAGCCTTTCTCTACTCAAAGAATGAACAGACTGAAAAAGAAATTAGGGAAACAACACCCTTCACTATAGTCACAAATAATATAAAATACCTCTGTGTGACTCTAACCAAGCAAGTGAAAGATCTGTATGCCAAGCTCTTTAAGTCTCTCAAGAAAGAAATTGAAGATCTCAGAAGATAGAAAGACCTCCCATGCTCATGGATCTGCAGGATTAATATAGTAAAAATGGCCATTCTACCAAAAGCGATCTACAGATTCAATGCAATCCCCATCAAAATACCAATCCAATTCTTCAAAGAGTTAGACAGAACAATTTGCAAATTCATCTGGAATAACAAAAAAACCCAGGATAGCTAAAACTATCCTCAACAATAAAAAAAGGACTTCAGGGGGAATCACTATCCCTGAACTCAAGCAGTATTACAGAGCAGTAGTGATAAAAACTGCATGGTATTGGTACAGAGACAGACAGATAGACCAATGGAACAGAATTGAAGACCCAGAAATGAACCCACACACCTATGGTCACTTGATCTTTGACAAAGGAGCTAAAATCATCCAGTGGAAAAAAGATAGCATTTTCAACAAATGGTGCTGGTTCAACTGGTGGTCAGCATGCAGAAGAATGCAAATTGATCCATTCATATTACCCTGTAAAAAGCTCAGGTCCAGGTGGATCAAGGATCTCCATATGAAACCAGATACACTCAGATTTAACCACTCTTTAAAGGTAGGTGTCCTCCTACAGACAAAGATGGGAAGTGCTGTGCTTCCTCGAGTCTGAGTCATGGGGGCTAAGACAGACATAAGTGGGTGGTGAAGTTCAAGGTCTCACCATTCTGTGAAATAACTCAAGGTTGTCATCCTTTGTGGCCTTACCCTTGGTCAATCTGCTCTCATAAATTCTCTATTTCAGTGATTGCCTGAACCACAGAATGAGAAAATAGCTTGGCTGTTTCCAGGGCCGTCTACAGGCTGTCTGTCCATCCTTCAGGAGTAGGTGCACAGTACTCCCAGCTCTGTGACTGACACGCAGCACTTAGAGACTTGATAAAGCTTGAGGGACAGGGTAGAGGAGATATGCTTCCAATAACGCAAGGCTGTCAGCGTCTTTCCCTTTTTCTCTAGACCTAAAGTCACTATCCTAGGTGTCACATTCGAAATACAAACTGCCTCACCCAATATTAACTCAGTTCTTCACGGATCATGGGTCAGCATTCCTAAGCCATTGCTTTCTGTCCATGCCTTCTGCACATGCTGGTGGTGCAGTCATAATCAGTTACTAATCACTTGGTGAAATTAAGTAGGGAAGACATTACATAAAAACATCATTTGTGTTTTGTAGACAGCCTCCAAAGACAAGTTCTTTCTGGCTTTCTGCCACGGGAAACAAGATGTTTAATTTCAACACGAATTTCCTGATTCCACGTTCAAATAACTAACCGAACGTGACAGATGAGGAAAACGGGTTCCAGAGGCATGCGTGCACTCAGCTGCCACATTCTGAGACAGGACAAGGAAGAGAGTCTGTATGTTCAACCATCATGGGCATGCAAAAATTACCACTATACATTTAGATAACAGGGTTCTTTTATTGTAATATTTTACATGGTATCAGAAATAAGCCATTGCTTGGGTTGATGAGAAAATTCTCCCATCTCTTTCCATATTCCTACCATTCTCTCATTTCCTTAGCTGCCTTGGTAGAGTTTGCTGAGACTGGAAATGTCAAAACTCTGGAGAAGATCTGCTTTAATTTTAGTGGCCAAGGGAGTGGTCTGGGTTTCTGTAAGGAACATTGTCCCATGACTTGGCCCACCTTAGGTGAGACTAGGATACAGATGTTTCATTCTGAGGAAGAATCTAAAAGGACTCTGAATCTAAAAGTTATTCAGGAGACCTGAGTTCTAGAGTGGCAGATCTGTCAAGTGGTCCCCACATAGTAGGTGAAGTGTATAATAATCGTAAGAACACACTGACAATACATGCTTTGTGGTTGGGATCAAAGGTCGCTGTATAAATCAGAAACAGATTCGAGCTTCTAGATCTAGAACATGCTTCCCATGCCCCATTTTCCAGACAAGGTCAGTAGCTCCTCCATGGGGACTCAGGAATCATTTGCTCCCTCTTTCTCAACCCTCTAAATATAAAGCGTAATTTTATTTATGTTAAATTTATATTAGTGTGTGCTAATTGATATGACATTTTAATAAGCGCATATATTTCCTGTGGTGGTTTTAAATCATGCAGTGGCTGGGGAGATGATACAATGATTTAAGTTTCAGCTGTTCAAGTGCAAGGTCCTGAGTTCTGACTCCCAGCGCAGATGTGAAAGTCTTGTGAGTGGAACTTGTTTTCCTCTAATCTCAGCACAGGGAAGGCAGAGACCAACAGACCTCCGAAGGGCATTGGCCAAACAGTCTAGCCAAACTGACGAACTTCAGGGAGAGCCTCCATTCAAAATATAAATGTCAAGAGCAGTCAACAAAGACATGGTTGAGCCTCCACAAACACATACTACACTAATAAGTACATGCATCACACACATATCCATGAAAGTATGACACATGTGTGGTATGAAGTACATGGTGTGTGTGTGCCTAACATGATAGCATCAGATATAAAAAGCAGCACTGCCAAAGTTGCCAGTGGATATGACCGAGTCCAGTTTGAAATGTAGTCAGAAACAGCTGGAAGAGAGGTGAGGAGGTGAGGAGGGGTGTCTAGAAAAATGAAAGGGGAGGACAGCTTAGTGTCTGTTTTATTTTGGGTCTAGTGCCTGGCTGTCAGAAAGGTGGCAGGACACAGCTGTCTGAGCATCCCTGAGGAGGATGGGATGTGACCGAGAATCTCTAAGTCCCACAGTGGGATCCACAGTCTGTCCAGGAAATTGAGAGAAGATGCCTGGCACTGAGAAGTGTGCTGGAGTCACAGGGAAAAATCGGCGGATTCACGTTCCAAGAGAGGTTGGCATGGAGGATTGCTGCACTGACTGACTCAGATGTGAGGTTCAGAGGGCAGCACAGGTGAAGTAAGGTTCAGAGTGCATACAGATCTACGAATGGACCTTCATCCCGTGACTTCCACACACTCAGAATCTGTTCCAGGAAGCAAATGCATTTATAAGTGTTCATGTACCTAAAGACTACTTCAATGAGTATACGGAGCTGTCCCAAATCCCTGAAACAAGTGTTTGGCATTGTTCTTTCTGTTTTGTTTTCTAATTCTGTTATGCATGAAGGAGAAAGACCTTGCATGCTACTGAGGTAATTGTGTAACAAAATAGTTAGCTACTGTTTCTTTCTATGGTTATCTGAATGAGGAATTGTGACCGTGGTCGGTCACTTCAGTTTCTGGTGTAGATTTATAGAAGACTCCACTTGACTTGGAAAGTAGGTGAAGAGTGAAGGGACCTTATCTTTGACTAGAAGTAAGATGCACCTGGTGGCTTATGTTTGCTGCCACCAGTGTCTGAATACTGGAAAAGAGCAGATGATACTAGCTAGTAACCTAGGAAACAGAGTATCTTTCTTGCTGTGGTTACTGAAGAAGCACTAGAAAACAACTTTGTACAGAACTCTTGAGTAGAGGGACAAACAGAAATAAATCAGTGTAGCTGGACCACTGAGGACAAAGCCTGGGCAGGAAGCTTTGCTCTTCACTACATAAAGGTACCAAAATGAAGTGTGCCCAGATGGTTTTGTATACTTCCGTTCTGTTTCTTTTATTGTGAGAGGACCACCTCAGGGTTGGTTCTCTCCTTCCTGCATATGGGCTCCAGGGATCAATTTGGGAAGCAGGCTCACAGAACATGCCTGAATCCACTGAACTCCCTGTATTTTTTGTTTGTTTTTCTGGTGTCAATTGCCTCTATGTTAGCAATGCAATACATTAAGAATCGCTACTTACCACATAGTCTGTGCTAAGCCATTCAGTAAGGCACGTACATGCTCAGGCTGGTGACTAACACTGAGCTTTGGCCATAGCAGATTCCTCTTGCTACAGATAAGAAAACAGAGAGAGCCTTATGTAGCAGTTTAATAAGGTTTTGCAGCCAGAAGTGGTAGACGTGGGGTTTGACTCCATGTTTTCTGTTTCCCGCTGAATTTAACTCCTTTATTCAAGAGACCTCTGTGAGGACCTGCCAGGTGGGTGTGTCTATGGGGCTGCGTACAGCCCTCTCAGGGAAGATGCCTGGCTCTGAGAAGTATACTGGGGTCACAGTGAGACACAGTGGAACACAATGAGCTTGTGGATCACAGCGCAGCAGAGCCCAGCTGTGCCCTGTTCTTGTTAAGTGTTTTGCTGCCTGAGGTGATAAAACTGCCCCAGAATATCAGAATGCGTAATTATAAGAACAGCACAGTATTGTTGCTAGGGAAACAGCTTCCTGAGGGAAGTTCTTGCCTTGCAAGAACAAGGACTGGAGAATGATCCCCAGGATCAATGTCACAAAACAGTGTGTGCTTCTGCACGCAGATAATCCTTGAGGCAAGAGACAGAGATAGGCAGATCCTTAGAGCGCCTGAAAAGCCAGCCTAGCTCAACTGGAGAACTCTGGGTTAAGGAGAGACCCTGTCTCAGAAAACTAAGAGGGACTCAGGACTGATGACTCAGCTGTTTAGAGAGCAGCTAACATGGCAGGCAGCTTACAACTGCCTGTAGCTTAACTTCTGACTTCTGTAACCTAGGCAGGCACCTGCCCACATGTGCCATAAACACACTCATACTCATAAATACAAATAAAAGTAAGTCTTCAAAAGAAGCAAGGTAGTTTCCCTCCCTTCCTCTCTCCTTCCTTCCCTCCATCCCACCTCCCTCCTCTCTCTGTCTGCCTCTCCCCTTCTCTCTCTGCAAGTGTGACCTTTCTTTTTCCTCCCTTCTCTCTCCATGGCCATTCCCCTGCTCTCAATGCTTGGGGCCAGAGCAATGTCCCAATAAACCTGCCTTCATTATAATCTAAAAAAGAAAGAATAAAAGAAGGTAAGTGTACTGGCTGTTTTTGTATGTCAACTTCACACAAGCTGGAGGTATCACAGAGAAAGGAGCCTCAGTTGAGGAAACGCCTCCATGAGACCCAGCTGTAAGGCATTTTCTCAATTAGTGATCGAGGGGGGAGGACCCAGCCCATTGTGGGTGGTGCCATCCCTGGGCTGGTGGTCTTGGGTTCTATAAGAGAGCAAGCTGAGTAAGTCAGGGAAAGCAAGCTACTAAGTAACATCCCTCCATGGTCTCTGCACCAGCTCCTGCTTCCTGACCTGTGTGAGTTCCAGTCCTGACTTCCTTTGGTGATGAACAGCAATGTGGAAGTGTAAGCTGAATAAACCCTTTCCTCCCCGACTTGCTTCTCGATCATGATGTTTGTGCAGGAATAGAAACTTTGACTACAATAAATTGGTACTGGGGTGTTCCTGTGACAAACTGACCATGTTTTGGGGAGGCCTGTGGAAGGACTTTGGAACTTTGAGCCAGACGAGCCATTGGGATGTTACGAGCTCTGTGGGATGTTCTGTAGGAGCTTGGAAGATAATTTTGAGAACAGTGTAGAAAATGGAGGCCTGGCTTGTGAAATTTCAGAGAAGATTAAAGACTCTTATCAGGGTTGTTGCTATTTTGATTGTGAAGATTCTGTGGTTTTTGTTAGCTGTGGCTGAAGAATCAGCTGTGATTAACAAGATAACAGAACTATTAAAGCGAATCTTTGCGTTACTGGGACTATTGATGCTGTCGGCTGGAGCTAAGAAATTAGTGGTGATTAAGAAGAGATCAGCATCATTGAGGTGAAATCTTCTGGGAAGGGTTTTCTGAGAGCACAGAGAGGCTATGTTCCAGAGATAACCAAGGTTGTAACTTGTGCTGTTGCTGGACTTGGTAATGTGTAAGAGTCGCCCAGGTGGTACTGGTTTTGAAGGCATGAAGGGGTCATGAAAAGCAGCTGAGGCTGGGCACTGTGAGAGGCCATGGAAGGCCATTGGTGAAGGTGCAGCCTCAGTTGTAATTGATGGCCCAGGACTTAAGGGGTCATGCAAAGGAACTAAAGCTTGGTACCATGAAAAGAGCCCATGGGAGACTATTGGTAAAGCCTAGTTGCAGCAGAAAATAGTAGTGTTTTGGAGCCCCATTGCCATGAGGTAACCACCAAGAACAGCAACAGCAGTGGAGAACAGGCATCTGGACTCTAGAAGACAAGATGTGTGCTACAAGGGCAGCGCTGGAGAAGTGACCCAAGCCCTTGGAGGAGCCTAGAAGATCTTGGGTGGATCCCAGACATTAGATGGTTAGAGTTTGGTTTTGCTTTTGATTGTGACTGTGCCCTGAGACTCTCTGAAGGAAGAAAGTATTTTAGTGGGGCCCACAGTTAAGAGACTTTGAATTGAAAAAATAATTTGAATTTTAAAAGATTAGGTATTTTGAAGGGATTGAAAATTTAATATGTAAGAATTTGTAAAAACTGTAGGCCTTTTAATGTTATTTAGATCTTGGGGATGAATAGAAAGTAAGGGTTGGGGCTTGATAGTGATGTGTTTGTGTGTCAAGTTGACAAGGGGTCAGTTTTACTGGCTGGTTTTATGTGTCAACTTGATGTAAGCTGAAGTTGTCACAGAGAAAGGAGCCTCAGTTAAGAAAATGCCTCCATGAGACCCAGCTGTAAGCATTTTCTCCATTAGTGATCAAGGGGGGAGGACCCAGCCCGTGGTGGGTGGTGCCATCCCTGGGCTGGTGGTCTTGGGTTCTACAAGAGAGCAAGCTGAGCAAGCCAGGGGAAGCAAGCCAGTAAGTAACATCCCTCCATGGCCTCTGCATCAGCTCCTGCTTCCTGCCCTGCTTGAGTTCCAATCCTGACTTCCTTGGGTGATGAACAGCAATGTGGAGGTGTAAGCTGAGTAAACCCTTTCCTCCCCAACTTGCTTCTTGGTCATGGTGTTTGTGCGGGAATAGAAACCCTGACTAAGATAGTAAATAAGTAAGTAAGTCAGTAGATGGCTCCTAGAGAATGAAACCTGAGATTACCTTCTAGTCTCCAGACACGCACACGCACACGCACACGCACATGCAAACACAGACTCACTACCAAAGTGGCCTGTTTTTCTCAAAGGCTGATACTTTTCAGCTGTTTTGTATTTGACAGATAGAACAAAGCCCCATGATTCCCCCTGACAGCTGAAGCTTTCCCCAGCCACAGGGCTATCAGGGCTTAAATGATTTTGGGCTTTACAGGATTGATCAGTTGGTTCTATTTTTCATTCAGTTAAGACAACGTTGATGAGTAGACACATCTCTTATTATTTTTTAAAGTAAGCTTGGTGGCCCAGAGCTGGACATCAGAGATTTCCTTGTATTTAGGCCTGAGTTTGGTCCCTGAATGATGTCATTCTGGGAATGTTTATTTAACTTTTCCGGCGCATACTTCGCTATTTCTGAAGCAAGGCTTACATGAGGGCTCCGTGATACCAGGGGGAAAGTAGGTAAAGCAGCAGATAGACAAGGCTGAATTGCAAAGAGACGTGGAAGGTGCTCTTGGGAAGACTGGCATGGTTGTGATGGAAATCAAGAAGGACCCGTGGCAGTAAAAACAATACGAGTAGAATACAAAACAGTATCCCTTCAGAATGTTTCCCTCTTCCCTCTTCTGCCCCGACATCTTGTAGACGTTTATGTCTGTGGCTTATTATTTCCTTGTGCCAGTTCCCTTGTTCTATTTTGTCCTCAGTTAGCCTGTGTAATCCTTCAACACAGGAACACAAATTCTATTTCTTATATGTCTACCTGCTTCTTGTGATTGAAAAGCTCATGCCCAGTGTTGGACATTTGACTGCACAATATGGCACTTTCCAATTTGGAACCTGTGAAGCCATCCCTGCCTTCGGTCTGGCTCTGTGTCTCCTGTGCTTTCTCAGGAGTGTGGGGCATGGATGCAGGGCTGCGTGCTACTTAGGTTTTACATGAAGCACATACTCTGTCACTTGCCAAAATTTCCTTTGCTCCCTCATTGGTGCTGAGCCCTCAGACACTTCTATTCACACACCCTGAAGGCCTGTGCCTGAAGGCCTGGATGAGAAAAGTCAAAACGAACCAAGAAAGACTGAGACAGCATGCTCCGCATCCTGTCCTGGTGTGGGAACGTGGTTTGTGTTGACCACCACATCCAGTAAGATCTGGTTATTTTCTGACCCAGTCCAAGCAGAAGGGTTTAAATGAGAACATCCCTAGTGGCATTTTGTGACAAATGCCATCCTTAGAGGCACCAGCTCACTTTAAAGCTTAAATCTATTAGAATACTCACATGTTAAAGTAAATGTGACTTTAAAAAACATGTAAATGGTTAAGATTGCATTTAAGAGCTTATTTAAGTTCATAGCAAAATTAAGAGGAAACCCCAGTGACATCCTGCTCTGTTCCCCACACACGTAGCCCTTTCCAGTTCCAGTCTCCCTTACCAGAGTGAACTCTTGTTAACACTCCAGCACCTCCACTGAGACAACCATGTCAGTCCAGGTCTGCAAGGCACCTTCTAGTTCATCACAGCCATCCCTATCCTATGAATCTGAGCAGACAAAGAGCATGTCCCCATAATATCATGTAGTGTGTGTATGTGTGTATGTATGTGAGATATCACATAGTATATATGTGCCCATGATATGATACAGTGTGTAAGTACCTGTGATTTCATACAGTGTATATGAACTCATGATATCCTGTATTATGTATATATCTGTAATATCACACAATGCATATATGCCCATGATATCATATGGTTTGTATGAATGAGTTATATCATACACTTCTTTGTAATATCATGTAGTCATATGTACCTGTGATATCATACAGTATGTACCTGTGATTTTATATAGTGCATATGTGCTCATGATATCATCATACATTGTGTGTGTACTTGTAATATCACACATTGCATATATGTCCATGATATCATATGGTTTGTATATATGAGTTATATCATACAGTTGTTTGTATTTGTGATATCACATAGTCATATGTACGTATGATATCAAGCAGCGCATATATTTACTTGTGATATCATACATTGTATGTACCTGAAATATCACATAGTCCATATATACCCATGATATCATGCAGTTTGTATGTATGTTATTATACAGTTGTTTGCACCCATGATATCATATAGTCATGTGTACCTGTGATATCATATAGTGCATATGTACTTATGATATCATATATTATATACGCACCTGTAATATCACACAGTACATATATGCCCATGATATCATGCTGTTTGTATGTATGAGTGATAACATCATACAGTTGTTTGTATCTATATCGCATAGTCAAATGTACCTGTGATATCATACAATATGTATGTACCTGTTATTTCATACAGTGTACATGTGCTAATGATATCATACATTGTGTGTGTGTCTGTAATATCACACAGTGCATGCATGTCCATGATATCATACAGTTTGTATATATGTGTGATAACACACAGTCATATGTGCCCATAATATCATACACTGTATATATACCTGTAAGTTCACACAGCATGTATTCACTGTTGCAAATCTTCTGTGCTCTGCCTACTAGACCTTCCTCTGACCTCTGACGAGCTCTCTTTCATTTATTTTATTTACTGCCTCTGTAGTTTAGCCTGCTACAGTATGGAGACTGCAGATTGCCTTCAGTTCATATGAGCTTAGTTTCCATATGACTTTTCAATACTGTTTGACAGATCATACCTTAGAGAATAGATTTTGACCTTTACCCCAAGTCCCTCTCATCTTCTTCCCCCATCTCCTGAAGACTTTCTTCTCCACAAGTCTTCTTTCTGCTTTTGTGTCTTCTTTTTATTTGTAGTCTATTAAATTTGAGTTTCTTGCCTGAGTGTGGGCATGATTTGGGTAGCTCATTCTTGTTCAGTACTGAATTCTAGTCCATTGGCTGCTTATATCAAAGTTTACTTACTTACATCTTGACTATTTCAAAGTTTTGGGAACTATAAAGTTCATAAACCATTAAGCTCATAAAAATCCCCCTTTTAGGAGAATAGAGATTGTATTCTCCTGAGAATACATACATACATACATACAGTTTTATATATATATAAAAAACAAAAAACAAAACCCAAACAGCTGTCAAGTATTATTCCACATCCTCTCTGACATTTGGTGATAACAGATTTTTTCCTGCTGTATTAGGTTTGTCATGGGATCTCGTTTCTGTTTGCATCTCAGAAGATAGGACATTGTGAAGCCATTTTAATTTCTCATTTGCTGTCTATGTGCACTGGTGAACTTACCCTGACTTCTCCCAGTCCTCTCTGGGATGAACTGCACTGACTCAAGGGTAGAATGAGGCAGCAATTTGAAAGTGTCGTGCCAGGCTGATTACCTCTACTGGTTAGTAGGATGGAGAAGAGTAGGTCTAAGCACCCTGTCTTTGGAAGCCTCCTCATCTATAGCCCTGTGTTTAAGACAGAGTATCACTGTGCTTAGAGATAGAAGGCCAGTGTCATCGCTAGAGCCATACGGAATGAAGAGACCAAATCTTGAACCATACAGTGCAAAATACAGCCCCAGTCTGAGCAGATGTGTTGTGGATATGTTATGTTGCTGTTCTGGGGAAGATGTTGTCCTTCCTTCCCTCCCTCCCCCATCTCAATTCTACTGGAGATGTAATCAATGAAGAGGAAAGGGTATGAATGGGAAAATGTGGAACAAAGTGTGAGAAGGGGATGGTGAGTGTTCTCAGCTTGATGGAATCTAATCCACCTAGAAGATGGGTGTCTGGGCATGCCTGTGGGGGATTATCTTGACTCTGAGTTAAGGTAGAGAGACCTGTCCACTATGGGCGGCACCATTTCTTGGCCAGGATCTGAACTGTGTAAGTGGAGTAAGGCAACTGAACAGTGCTTTGCATTCATTATTCTCTGTCTGTTTTAGATCCAGATGCAAAGTGGCCAGCCAGGCTCTTGTTCCCACCACCATGCTTTGCCTGCCTGCTGCTGTGTCTTCCCACCACAATGGGTTGGATCCCTCTGGAACAGTAAGCCAGAATAAACCTTTTCCATCTTAACATGTTTTTATAAGGCCGTATTATCATAGCAATGAGAAAGTATTTAAGACAACAGAGTGGGACAAGGTAGAGGTAATGAGAACAAATCACAACCATTATTGTATAGAAGGATTAAGAGAAGCAATGGAGCAGAAGACGTTGCTTTCCAGGGACCACGAGCTGGCTGAACACGTAGTAAAGCGTTCGTGGCATAGCTCTGCTTGTGATGGGATGGCTATCACGTGCTTTGTTCTGACCAATAAGAAGACACAGGCGTGGCAGTGCCCACTCATCTGTTTTCATCTGGGGGCTTGGGGAAGACTCCTGTTGAGTGTAGTACATGGTACGGGAGACACTGTGAAGCTCAGTCAATGTGTTTGAAACCAGGGCACCTCCCGCTTTGTTCTTCACTATCTTTGCTGACCCCAGCAAGCCTGGGATGGTTCTTGTTACAGATTTCTGATTGTTGCCTTATCAACCAAGTCAAAAGGATGGCATTGTTTTTAAAGTGTAAACTGAGTTTGGTCCTAATCAGGATGGAAATGTTGTGTCATTAGCTTGTTAGAACATTCAGATATTTCCTTCGTGGCTGGGGAGTGTAGGTCAGGGGCAGAGCATTTGTCTAACATGTTTGGGCCTAGGGCAGCTGTCATTGCCAGCCTCCACTGCTCTTCCTCAGGGGAGGCGGACCAGGCGGTAGGGAAGACCCTGGTGGCTGGCTCTCCTTACCTTCAGCACCATGGTTCTACCTATGTCTATCATTCTATCCATTCATGAATTTATCCCTTCATCTGCCTACCTATTATTAGGTAAGCTGAAATTCACATAAAATGAAATTCCCCTTGGAATGTACAATTGACCGGTAGATAACACATAAAATTGTGTATCTCTCACTAGCTTCAAAATATTTTCATCCATCCCTAAAAGATATTCCCCACATGAATGAGCAGCCATGAACTTATTTCTCTCTCCATAGACCCTGGGCAATCCCTATTTGACCATCTTTTTAGGTTTTCATACTTCTAGTATTTCACATACATGGAATCATATGATATGAGGCCTTAGCTACCTAGCTTTTTTATTTATTAGTAAAATGTTTTAGGGTTCATTTATATCATTTCTTTTTCCTGGCTGAGTAGTCTTTCATTGTAGGGATATACCACACTCTGTTACTGAAGTACATTGATATCGTTCCATCTTTCTAGCCATTGTATCATGCAATATTCTCATGTTTCTCTAGGGACAAGCCATATATAACGCATGGTCACACTGTCACCCATTCCAAGGTGAGCCTTCTGTGGTTGCCTTTAATAGGTGGAGCATTATAAAGTACCTCCCTTAGCAAAGGAGTTTCTATTACTCAGAGTGGTCAAGTTCCCTTAATGACTCTAGAATTTGGTCTTTTTTTGATCTTGCACATCCAAATATGAAGAAAATAAGGAAGGAGTTTTATTTGCAAAGTTAAATTTGTTTCTTTGAGGGCCAACAAGAAGGCTCAGAGTGGAAAGTGTTTGTTGCATGAACTTGACAGCCAGGATTTGACCCTGAGAATCCATGTCAAGGTAGAAGGAGAGAGATTGAGTCACAGTTTCCCTCTGATCTCCATATGTGAGCCATGGCACATGTGTGCCCCCACTCATTATGAACACGAACACACACACACACACACACACACACACACATATACACTCATCCCTCAGATATAGAAACTATAGTAATAATAATTAATAGTTAATATTAATTATTAATAATAATTAATCTTGCTTTCCACCTTTCTTGTGTAAACAGTACAGCTCATGGCTTGACAGTGCCACCCCCATTAATTTCTGGTAAGCAATTACAGCGAGCCAGACACATCACCTGGCTGACATAGCAGAACACCCCTACAGAGAAGCACAAAGGAGAGGCGATGATGTAGTCCCAAACTGTGCTCTGAAGTTCACTTTCTGCTAACACAGTTCTTCTGAATTCTGAATGTTACCGGGGTAAAGAAAGGAAGAGGAATTAGTGGTCAGGATTTGTTTACACTGGATCCTCGAAGCAACTGATATTTTCTCTAATCATCCAGTAACCCGTACATACGAGAGGGAATTACGTTCAATAACTGCTTCTGGCTTGGTGTTTATGAAATGTTACTTGGGAGTCTTTCCCGTGCCACACGCATGCTCTGTTTGGGCTGCATGCGGCAGTCAGGGAACGAGGCTCCAGCAGCAGGGATTGGGTTAAGTTTCTACATGTCTCCCCAGCCTTTGTACTTCTCCCGAGTAGAGTAGTCCTGATCTTCAGATCTGGAGCTGAAGGTACCACTTTGGATAAATGGATGACATCAAGACATCGGTGGCAGTGACAGTACAGTAGGTTCCAATCCAAATATTTTTGTTTTTAAAATTCTAGGCATCAAAGAAGTCTTATGTAATAGGCATTATCAGTGTATTTACACATGGAAGTGAGACTTGGGAAAGGTATGTGGTGATGGTCCAGAAGGGATTTGGACTAAACTCCAAAGGGCTTTAAAGCTCATACACTTTACATTGAAGCAGGGAGTGTAGAGAATGGCGTTCATCTATAAACCTTTAAAGTGAAGCTTCGGGGTTGGGGATTTAGCTCAGTGGTAGAGCACTTGCCTAGCAAACGCAAGGCCCTGGGTTCAGTCCCCAGCTCCAGAAAAAAAGAAAAAGGAAAAAATAAAATAAAGTGGAGCTTCCCTTGAGAACCTGCTGCCTGCATAGTGTGCAAAGCCTGCCGCCCGCCTGGGGAAGAACTGTAGATGTTTGGTGAATTTGTAAGCAGAATTTTGATCTTTCTCCCTTCAGAAGGCATCAGCCTATTTGTGCTTTTTTCTCCCCCCATTCCCTTTTTCTTTCCTGAGTTTTAGGCATAGCTGTGGCAATTTCAGAATCTTGTCCTAGATCCCAAGTAAAAATGGGATTCATCTAAAAGATATACAAATCTTGATTAAAAAAAGAACCCTCTCAACCCAGTCCTGTCCACTCAGTTGAATACTCTTTTATAATAGGAGAGCTCTGCTACAATTAAACAAACATCTTATAAAGAAATTCAACTTGTCAAAACTGGCTTGTTAAACAACCTTGGAACCATTGTCTGGATGACAAACTGGACCTGCTCTTGGAGAGCAAACTCCAGTTTTATAGGTCTTCCAATGATCTCATTGTTATAATAAATGGGTACACCAGGTCTCGTCTGCATCAGGGACGTCCTACAGGCTGCCTCAGATGACTCAGGGAACTCAATGTCTCCTATGCCAAAGGGCAGGCACGTCATGGATTTTCTTCACCCAGTGTTCTTAGTTACATGTCAAGGCAACACCATCCTGAGGTCAGCTCCTGACTGGGGGTAATTTTGTATCTCAGTTTAATCTGGGCATCATGTCTGAGCTTCATTCTATCTACCCTTTTTACAGGGATATGTTAAATGTACCAGTGTGTATTAACCTGGAGTGTTAGAACCTACCTGCTTTCATCCAGAATATTGCCTGGATACAATGACATCATTCCCAAATATCTCCTAACTTTGAAAGGGAAGGTAAACACGCATGGCTCTTCATGCCCTATTCAGGGGGAGTGTGAGGGCTTGGATAGGGAAAGGGCTGCCAGACAAGCTTTTGTGGTGCTGTGTTCCCAGAATGCCCCAGCTAGGCATACACCCTTCAAACTTTTTGCTATACCTAGACCAGACTTCTCTTATCAGAAAGTAATCTTGCTATCCATCTGCCTCCACTTCTTTGAATATCTAGCATTGCCTGGAGACATTTTGTTTATTGTTTTTAATTGAGGGTGCACAATTGATTCTAGTGGACAGAAGCTGTAGTGGGTGAGGGTGACACCCAGGAGAGTCCTACAACAAGGAACCATCTTTGGCGTATGTCACTACAGAGGGGATTGATAGATTCAGTCTCAGACCTAAAGGTGGCCCAATGGGAGAATGCCATCTGTCTTCCCAATCCCCACAACACTAACAGTGCTTCTTATGTGGAAAAAATAATGCTCAGAATTGGAGTGACCCAAAGGAAATGACATTGGGTTTCGAGTGGCAAAAAGAAATATAGCAAGAAAGAAGTTCAGACCTAGATCCCCGTGATCAGAGTCATCCTCACCAGTCGTTGGATGTGTCAACTTGGGCAAGAGGTCCCTCACCCTCTGGTATGTACAGTGCCCTGGATGATAATGTCTACAGTATGAAGTTGTCATGGCTAAAGGACTGCATATAAAGACTTCCAATGAGCTTGAGACACAGTAAAGAGTCTCAGTCAGTACCCCCCCCGTCTCTTTCTCTTTCTCTCTCTCTCTGTTACATCACTTATTACCATTAAATATGAATACTGCAAATCATGTGTTCTTAGACCTGAATTTTCTAAGACTTGTCAGGTGAGACCTGGTAGCCATTTGGTTTATTGGAAAAAAATGGTTAGGTGACATTCTGGTCACCCTGCTTCTGACATCCTTAGGAGCCTTCGAAAAATGACTTACACAGCAACCCAAGCCTTGCCCTGTTTATGTAGACAGTGAGAGATTCATAAGTACTAAGGTCATAAGGGAAAATCAGTGATTAGACAGCATCATACATGTAAAACAATATAAAATATTACCAAAGATATGACTCTGGCAGGTAAGGCTTCAGGTCATATAGTTAATGATTTTCTATACTCTCATACTTCCCATGATACTCAATAAAAACATGATCTATTTTTCTTAAAAACAACACTACTGGAAATGTTTTCTGGAGCCTGAGGATTTATGTGTATGTGAATATAGGCCAGTGATATGAATTTCTGTTTACATTCTGTTTACAATATACGTTTTCTGGTTTTAAGACATAGGGGCACTAGAGAAAAATGTGTCCAATTTGCTAGATGACTTCTGGGTTAGCAGATATAAGAATGTGTCCTTTACCAGATGTGCCAGTCAAACACCTAAGATTAATCAGTTTACAAAGGAGAATGGCTTACTCTGTCTCCCGGTTTCCGTTCATAATTGTGGGAGCTGTAGCAAGACAGCACATTACAGCGCTTACTTTAAACAAAAGCTCTCATTGTCTGGAAGTAAGGGCAAAGAAAGGGATCATGATTTCATAATCTTTCACACTCTTAGCACTGAGAAACTCCTCCTACACCTTACCCTTAAGGTTCCATTACCGTCTGCTAGCACCATGCTAGGGACCAAGCTTCTAACACGTGGGTCATTGGTAAACACGAGATCTAAACTAGCTGTTCTCAACCCTATTGTGAGTCTAATGACCTTTTGACAGGGGTCACATATCAGATATTCTGGGTATCAGATATTTCCACTACACTTCATAACAGTAGCAAAATTACAGTTATAGCAACATAAATAATTATATGGTTAGGGGGTCACCACAACATGAGACCTGTATTAAAGGGTCACAGCCTTAGAAAAGTTGGAAACCACAAATCTGAACCACAGTGGTGAGCAGGGACCAAGCCAAATGAGGAATAGCATCAGCCACAGGCAGTACAGGGGGCTTCAGCGAGGATCTACCCTGAAGCTTTCCAGCTGGGGGTCCTCTGCACCTCCTCGTTAGGATGGCCGCTGTCCACTTAGTGGCCTTTGTCACCTTACTCTGCCTTTGTCCATCTGTGTGGAACAAGTCCAGGAGTTAGAGAAACAATGATTTCAAGATCCATAGAGTCCCTCCTGCCACCTGAACACCTATTTCCTTTAGATGCCTCTCACCAACCATGATCAGTAACAAAACCCACCCACAAGTCATTGGAATTCTCAGCCTCAGGTGCCAGGAGCTGTTAACATGAACAACTGTTGGCTGCATCTCAATATCCTGAGCAGAATCGCCACAGAAAAGAGACAAGGCCCCTTGTAAAAAAGTAGACACTTCCGACCAACTGGGGATCATGTGGGGACAGAATAGTGTGTCTTTTGCTGAAACGATGGATTGCTGATCTGACGGGGCTAGGAAGTCTCTCCTCCAAGGACCAGTGCTCTTCTAAAATACTAGGCCTGCTTCTGTTTTGTTTTATTTTTGAGACAAGGGCTCACCATGTAGCCGAGACTTGCCTCAGACTCTTGATCCAAAATCACCTTCACCTTCCGTGTGCTGAGATTACAGGTATAGACCACCATGGCTGGCACTGAGCTTATTTTGGCTATCTCTCTTATTTCCACCAGAAAAAAATATGTGGTTTGTCTGTTTATTCATCCAGGTTCATCTTGGTTTGTGAACTAGAAAATGCACTTAGGAGGCATTATGGTGTCACAGGAGCCCGCACTCAGTGCACCATGGTGTGGATGTGATAAAAGGTACTTACCGGCAATCCTCGGCAGTCCTACCACAGACTCAACACCATGAACACACCTGCAGTCCTCGGACTTTGTCATAATGAAGGCTGTCGCACTCCATGGGTGTGCTTCTGGCCTTGGTCTTGTTCATGCTCCTTAATCCAAAGGACGTCTGTGGGTGCCACTGGAAGTGAGCTACAATGAATTTCTCATCCAATACGCAAGGTGATCCCCACTCAAAGCAAACTCAGTCTTACTTGTCATTTCTCTAAGAAGCGTAGAAAATAACTATTGAATCATTCCATGGTTTTGTATGTTAAACACAGCCCAACCCCAGGGTCAAGAAACTAAACCATGTGAGCCAAGAGCAGTGACTTCTCCGTCTCCTCAGGACACTAGAAGGAGTTTTGCTCAATTTATTCTTTGGCTGACTTGAGTCTGTCTTGGACAATGGTAGCTTTTATAAGGAAAAACACACTTGGTTTGTAGATCTTTATTTTTTTTAAGTCTAGAGAAAATGTAAAAATCGATTTCCTTTGCTGTTTTTTTTTTTTTTCCTCTCCTTAATTGCAAACAATGCCATGTTCTGCTCCTACCTCCAGGACCAGGAAGGCAGTAATTTACCAGATGTGGCTGTGAGGCCTTCATTTCCTACACCATGAATTAGCAACTCTTTTCCCTCACAGAAAATAGAAGGAGACATAAGGGCAAGTCCAATTAGCGGGCTGTTTCTTCAAGAGGGGCAGCTCAAAGATGAATGCGCTGAGCTGAGAGGCGAATCAAGGAGAGAATTGATCCACTTCAGAGACATGAGGCAGGGAAGGGACAGCCGCCCATAGGGCCTTAATAGATATAATTCATATCATAAAGATTTCAAGAATTACATTAGGTGGTTGTTGCCTATTAGCTAAAGAAGGGAGATAGAATCTTTGCTCCAATCCTCTGCAACATTTAACGTGGAACAGGATTCTTGGTTTTTATTATTACTTTGAGTGCGCGTGTGCACGTGCATGCACACATGTGTGGGGTGTGTGTGTGTGTATGTGTATATGTGTGTGTAGGGGGATGGGAGGATGTGTGTGGGAATGTGTGAGTGATAATGTGTACGTGTGATGTGTGAGTGATGTGTATATGTGTGTGTATATATGTGTGTATGTGTGTAGGGGTTAGGGGTAGGAGGATGGGTGTGAGGATGTGTGGGTGATGTGTGTATGGTGCCCACAGAAGTCAGAAGTGGTTATCAGATTCTGTGGGGATGAAGTTACAGGCAGTTGTGGAATATCCAACATGGGCACTGGGAACTGAACTCATGTCTTCCAGAAGAACAAGTGCTTTTAGCTCAGGAGCCATATCTTGTGCCCCTGGACTGAGTTTTTCATGATTCAGGTTCTCCAGATGAATGAGAAAAGCCAGGCTTTCCTTTCACCTTCAGCATTGTTCGGCCTCCTTTGGCTCTTCTGCTCTGTCCTTTCTGAGGACACTGCAGGCTGCTGCTTTCTACACAGGCCATTCCCCCCCACGCATGCTTTGCGAATCTGGCTGTAGGAATTGTGGGCTCTATTACAATGGACTCTCCCAATCCACTTTGAAGCATTGGTGGAAATACTCTTTTCTCAAGATCCAGCTTCAATTGTACACCTACATTTCTCTTTTCATACCCAAGAAACTACATACATTAACAAACAAAACCCACTTGAAGAAAAAATGTCTCATCCCTGCTTATAGGAACAATTCTGTGGGAGAAGACAGAACATCCAATAGGCCCACTGTACACTGAGGCCTAGAGCGAGGCCTCAAATACTGAAGGTACCAGGCTTGTAAGTTCACAACTAAGTGCTCATGCCTCCTAGCCATTAGTCATCCAACTGTGTCACACAAGTCAATTGAAGCGTCCTGAACTGCCGTCATCAGGTGTCTAAGGAAAACACAGTTAAATCCAAGTCAACACGCTTTTATTTATTTACCCAGAGATTTGGTGGGGAAAATGAAATCACAAAAAGGGTTGTCATTCTAAATGAGGTGGGTTGAAAAAGCCTAACATCAAAAGAGTGAGCTCACGGCACCACCACCCCCCAACACACACCATGACATCATCAGAGAGATTCAAGGAAGATGTTATGTGGATCTAACCCTCTGTTTTAAGGTCATTATATCAAATAAGGTCGGTCTCCTGCTAGGGTCTTTATATATGTTTACCTTCTCTGGAAATTGCTCAATTTTGCAGTTACCCAAAGTGAGCTCATGTGGGGAGAAAATGTGGTAAATAATCCTAGCCCATGGTATTGAGTTTCAGAATGTCCGTGAGGTTCTTTATGGAGATTTCCCATCTGTCCTTACCCACCGAGGCCTCGCCATCTGACTCCTTAACATGATGCTTATATATTTCAACAGTAGCTGCTTTGATATCTTTGTCTATGAAATCCAACTACTCTTGGCCTTTGGATACGTTGGCTCTGTGAGTCTGGACCACGCTTTTGTGCTTTTCAGCACACAACACGATTTCTTGGTCATCGTTGAATGATGTAGATAGTTTAAAAACCGTCTCGTTTTCTTCTGAGAGTTCATATTACTGATACAGTTTTGTTTAGTTCCTTGTTTTCCTTATCTTTAAAACAATCAAGTAGAGCCCACACTTAACCAACAATACCTTCCATGCTAATAGAGCATGGCCTCTGCTGTCCCTGCTTATGTGTTTCAAAGTTTATTCATTACTATGCATGTAAGTGTATATCAGGATGTGTGTATGTGTGTGTGTGTCTGTCTGTCTGTCTCTGTGTGTGTGTGTGTGTGTGAGAGAGAGAGAGAGAGAGAGAGAGAGAGAGAGAGAGAGAGAATGTGGAGAGAGTGTGAGTAAGAGAGAGAGAATGTGGAGAGAGGGAGTGTGTGTGTGAGAGAGAGAGAGAGAATATGAGTGTGTGTGTGTGTGTGTGAGAGAGAGAATGAATGAAAGAATGAATGAATTCAGGCATACTTGTACCATAGTGCAAGTGTAGAAGCCAAAGGACAGCCTTTGGAGGTCCGTTCTTTCCTCTGGTTGTCAGATGATTACCAGGATGGAACTCAGTTGGCAGGACAGGTTTGCGCATCAAGCATGCTTTACCCATTGAGCCACCTCACTGCCTGCCCTGTTCAGTCACTGAACTGCCATTCTAGTGGTTGCTCATCTCAGGGCAGCATCAAAAACTTGACAATAACTTTTATTTTGTAGCACAGGGTGAACTGAAGAAAATTCTCTTGGTGAAGGCCTAGTTTGATGTCAAGGATGGGGTAGAATTTTTCTTATGGAGAAATGAAAAAAATTAACAAGGCCATCCACTCACGAAAATATATATGTTTAATTATATGTAATTATGTATGACAATGTGTAATAATGTAAACTTAATCTCATTTTTCAGTCAGGATTCTAGGAGCTATTCCCACGTCTACGTGACTTAGTAGCCATCCAATGACAAGCTTCAAGGCAACCCTTGTCTATAAGGTGTTTTCGCTCTGTTAATGGATCTGGGTTTGGCCTGATAAATGAGCAGTTTTCAGGTTATGTCCAAGGTCTTACTTTTGGCTGGGCACCTTCAGATGGCAACCGATGAGTGAAGCTTTTCCTGAGTAGGACAGACATGGATATTTATCTATCAAGGCCCTTGGTTGTGACTAAATTCCCGTGGCCTACTTGTCCAGTGCTCTGGTTTTTCCCCTCACCTGGGTAGACCTTTTTCAAGGGTTTATTAAATTTTATCTTCAGTTCACCTGTGGCACAATTCAACAGTTCTTGGCAGGTGACCACCCAGTTCTACCCCATAACAGTGGTCAGAGAGAAGGTCAAATCTGGACAGGAGTCGAAAGAGGAAAGAAAGGACTTGCTTTGGCATTTATAGAATGTCTCTTTAAAAATTATTATTTATTCACTTTACAGCCCGATTGCAGTTCCCCTCCTTCTTCTCCTCCCAGTTCTGCCCTCACACCCACTTCCTGATTCCCCATCCCTTTTCCTCAGAGAAAGGGAGCCTCCCATGGGTACTAACCCACCATTATATATCAAGCCACAGTAGAACTAAGTGCATCCTCTCCCACTGAGGCCAGACAAGGCAGCCCAGCCGCAGGAAATGGATCCACAGGCAGGCAATAGAGTTAGAGTCAGCCCCTGCTCTAATAGTTAGGTGACCCTTTATGAAGAACAAGTTGCTAATTTGCCATGGGGTGTATGCTTTGTGGTTGTCGATTCTGTCTCTGTGAGCCCCCATGGGCCCAGGTTAGTTGACTCTGTAAGTTTTCTTATAGTGGCCTTGACCCCTCTGGCTCCTTCAATCCTTCCCCCGACTCTTCCACAAATCTTTCTGAGCTCCACCTAATGCTTGGCTCTGGGTCTCTGCATCTGTCTCCATCAGCTGCTGAATGACGCCTCTCAGAAGAGAGTTATGCTAGGCTCCTGTCTGCAAGCATAGCGAAATCACTAATAGTATCAGGGGTTGGCTCTCTCCCGTGGGGTAGGTCCCAAGTTGGGCCAGTCATTTGGTTGGCTTTCCCCTCAAGTTCTGTTCCGTCTTTATCCCTACACTTGTAGGCAGAACAAATTTTGGTATGAAGGTTTTGTGGGTGGGTTGGTGTCTCCCTTGATTCACTGAAAGTCCTGCCTGGCTACAGGAGGTGGCCTCTTCAGACTCCATATCCCATACTGGTAGAGGTCTAAAGTAGGGTCTCCCCTGCAGACTCCTGGAAGTCCCCCCAGTTCCAAAGAAACCACCCCCCACAGTGATTTCCATTGAGCTGATGTCTTCCTAGTTCATTAAATACACTGTCCTTTCATTGGCAAATATTTTCTGATGCACAGCAAGAAAATAATTTTAATAGATCATAATCTCTTAAAGTCATTGAGCTGGCTATATAGTTTACAAAACCCACACAGTGAGGACACAGTAGACGTGCCTTCAGGAGAGAGATGTCTAAACCACTATGAAACAGGGAGCACATATTAGACGTCACTCGGAAACTCTCCAGAGGCCACGGAAGGGCACACATCAGGCTCCATGGATATCGCACTTTCATTTTTAATTTTGTAACACTCGTGTAAATGCCATTCACAAGTCCACTTCCTAAGTGACCACAGCACCGGACCAAGAGCACAGCCCTGTCAGCTTTCCCCTGGTTTTCTCTCTCATTTCTCACAGCTTGGTACTCACAGCTGAGGGAACTGTGTGCTTCAGCTCCGGATGGGTGCGCCTCTCCAGCTGCACTCTGACTCTAACTTCAAGGTGGTCTGAGGCAAGCCTTTCTGCCCCACTTTCTGTCAGGAACATCATGGCTTAGGATTTAGACATATCTGGCATTCTATCAGACTTAAGCTCTTAAACAAGTAAGATAGCCCCGTGCAGTATGAAAACAAAACAAACAAGCCCTCAAGTATGTCCTTGCCACTTCTGGGAGATAATACTTTGGTTCTTCGTGATATCTAATTGCTTTCCTATTTTTGTTCATTGTTGAGCATAAGGGAAATCCGGGAAGAGTAGATTTGTAAGTTGATGCCATGTATGCCAGAGGTTTGCTGTTCCTTTATAACACATGATTATACTTATAATTTATGATAGTTTATAGTCAACATGGCTTATAGAAAGTAAAAATTCAGTTTATCAGTTTAAATCTCTGGGAGTAAAAACTTTGAATGGAGGAGGCAGGATTCGTTCCAACCATCCATTAGGCTGATATATTTATAAAACAAAGTAAGTATACCATTAAGTTAATACAGATAGTCTGACTTGGTTCTAAAACACAAAGAACAATTTTAAATGGGGTGCTCTGTGAACTTTTGTTGGAGAGACTTGAACAAACATGTCTCTGGTCTGAAGAGGGTATAAGGACAGCAGGTGGGGGGAGATTATTCCTCTCAAACTTGGCTTGGTGAAACAATGGGTTCAATTAGGTTGCTTACAAGAACATGGATGAGGAATTCTGAGGCAATTTGCGCCCAGCTACACCACTGAAGGAACTGTCTGTCCCTCCCAGCAAATATTAACTGCCTATGGGGCAAGGGTTCTCAACCCCCACCCCACCCAATGCTGCAGCCTGCTAGTACAGTTCCTCCTTTTGTAGTGACCCACAACTGTAAAGTTGTTTGTGTTGCTACTTATAACTATAATTTTGCTACAGTTATGAATCATAATATAAATGGTTTTGGTGACAGAGATGTCAAAGGGTTGTGACCCACAGCTTGAGAACCACTGTTCTAGATCCTCAAGGAGAGTGAGCCCTCAGGAGCTCCTGTCCTTTCTCAGGTCAATAATCTGTACAAGTCCTGTGTTGAGTGTTTTAGGGGGTGATAGCCAAGAAGTGGCCACAGGTCAGTGACCCATGGGTGGCCACTAAAATGTTCTTATCTCTTGAAGGACCGTAATTAGATTTTTGGTCTCTGTATGTTTATCTCATCTGAATGAATAACTGGGCTGGCTACTTTTCTGCTAGGCTATGCAAGACCACACTGTTTCCACTACCTGGGAAGTCTGAGCTGGATCATTTCAAAAGAATTAGTCATTATATAAGTTTTTTTATTTTCCTGGCATGCCTCCAGCCCATGTTTTGCTAATCTAAAGCGTTTTCTTATTCAGTGGCAATAAAAACAAGTTTAAAATACACACCATATAAATAAAAGCCGTTAGCTCAGCCCTTGAATCAACCTTCCCACTCCCCAGCCTCTGCTGCCCAGTGCTCCCAGGTGCCACCGCCTTCTCGCTACCTTCCTTTCCTGGAAATAAGAAATGTCTCTGCCTTGGCTCCCGTGCTCCCCAACATCTAGTGCTCTCGCTCCTGCAGACAGCCTCTACCTGCTCATCCCTTCAGAAACCCGAATGCACCTCATCTTTTCTTCCCTTAATAAGCCGATTCCATGACTTGTTACATAGAGATGGTGACCACCTTGGCCAGGATAATCATCAGAGGAAAGGTTTTAATCACAATGAAAGAAATTAGGCAGTGGATAAATAATAAATAATTTCACTGGCAAGTGGACCCCATGTAGTGCTCTTAAATCCTGAGCACCTTAGGGACCAAGTTGTGAGTCCCATAGAGCTTTGTGTACCTAGCCTGGTTCCTTCCAAAAGGGAGGCTGCAGCGTTTCACAGATACTTGGCTGATGTATCACTGAATGAGTCGGAGATGTGAGAAAGAACTATGGAGCCTCCTTTTTTTTTTCTCCCAGAAGCAACAATTTCCATGAACTAAAGTAGCATTCTGACGGAACCTCCAAATGCTGCGACCAAGATGATCTGGGCTGAATGTATTTTATATATTTTATGAAGCTTATTCTCTGTGTGATCTTCATTAAATTAGATATTAATGTTTATCTCTGGCAGTAAATACTAAGTCATCGGGTAACTGAAGGGATGGAATGATTGAGGTCTTTAGAGCTAAAGTCTGTGAACAAAACCAGAGAGGGAAGCCAGCAAACCATAAAGATACTGTGTAGCTAGCTTCCTCTGGGTAGTTGCCCTTAACAAATGGGCAGCTTTGTAACTTTCTTGGTTTGTCCAAGGCTGAACTTACCCGACTTCATCTAGCAATGAACTATGTCGCTATACTTGGTGGTTGGCTTAGGTTGCCAGGCTACTTCGTTGCTGTGACTGATTTTGGCTCTGTATTTAATATTATCATCTCTGTGGGAAAATACCCCAAATGCATGTGGATGGGTACAGATTCATCAAAATGAGATAAGTGGTCTATTGTGTGGGGCCGGGGAGGTTAATGAGAGTGGTGCTGTTTGAAATGACTTTCTGTTCTTCCCATGTGGTGTTCAGGGTAAGGATAACTCCATCTAGGATTTTGTGAAACATGAAAAGGGCAATTTGTGTTCTGCGTTCAGGAGAAACACCAGGAGTTCTGAATGTCTCTAGGAAACAGCAACATAAAACGGAGTTGCCTAGAACTTTTGAATTCGGGTTCAGAGAATCATCAGCTCAGTGCTGTCCAGTATTGACTCAGTTCTTCCATCCGTTCTTCGTGAACTTTCCCAGGACCAGCATCAGAAGCTGGGCCCCACAGTTGTCTTCTGAGCACCCCCAAACTGTATCCTAGTTGTAGTGGATTCAGTGTAGACTCATATTTAGTGTAGACTCATGTGTCACAGTTTTGCCATTTTCTGACACGCTTGAGCCATGGTTTAGGATTTGTCTATGACTCATCTTCTCAAGAACCCCTTGACAAAGGAGCTTGTATCACATGGCTTGCCTCAGAGCTTTCACGGGAGCCAGGTTCCTAACTCTGACATAAGGGAAGTGTAACAAGCCTTCATTGTTTCTGTTTAGCTTACAGAATATAACAACCTGCTGCTCTGAACGCATGCACTCAAGGAAAGAAACACTAGGCTGACTTCTACAGAACAGCTTTGTGTAGAGCCCAGGGTTGCACCCAGGCCGGGACAACCCTTCAGACATTCTTTCTCTCCATCCAGTTTAATGCTAGTGCTTCTTCTCAAGGAAGAAGACAAAAACGTGAAACTAAGAAGAGCGGGTGGAGACTTCGAATATAAAGACAACTGGCTCCCCGAGGGTGGGGGGAAATATATAGTTTAATACACTCACCCTCGCTAATAATAGACTCTATGGTTTTGAAAAGACTGTTGTCAAAACAACATCAGTGCAACGCTGAGGTCATAACTGGCACTACTGTTTTGGCCCCGTGACCAGTTTTACATCAGGGACTTATTTTCCAGTTTTTTCCTCCCAATCATTGCAATCATTTGCTCTAGTAGAGTCTAAATTGAATGGCACGCACCATAAACCCGCTCCCCACTGCAGCTCACACTGGCATTGTAAAACGCAGGCAACAGTGGGAGGCATTGAAGTGGCTCGCACACTGACCTCTTAAACACCAAGGAGTAGGAAAGAATGTCTTACAGCCCAGGTTCCCTCAGAATCCCACACACAGGACTCCTGACCGCCCTGGCTCGGTCAAATGCTCATCCCTGCTAGACACTGTGATACACACAGACACAAAGACAATGGAGCCAGCCTTGGTCCATCCACAGACCCACAGTGGGAACTTGGTCCATCCACAGTGAAGCCATCCAGTGAAGAAGGGTGCCCTTGAAGCACGCTGTCCAGTAGGTAGCTGTGCATTAGTTTTGTTGGGCAAGTAAATAAGAAAGCTCACTGAGACCCCACCAAGCTGTCCGTAAAGGACTTTAGAGGAGAAACGGTTATTCAACAGACCATAAAGTCTGTTGGCTCTGCTGTTCCCTCAAAAGAGAAAGAAAAAAACAAAGAGATGATATAACTGATTTACTCTGCCTAACCAAATGATGGTTTGAAAATTGAGTTTGTCTTTCTTTACCTGACATCATCACCAATAATAAAACTTAAGCTATTAAAACAGAGTTATGTTTTCATCAGAAATGTGTGGTACGGGCCTGTACATAGAATTTTTATGAGTAGGTTCTGACTCTGGAGCTAGCGTATAGCGATGATTTAAAGATCTGGTTGGTAAAATACATGCTGTGCAGGCGCAGGGATCTGAAGTTTGAATCGGCAGGACCTGTCTAAATGTTTGTTGTGGTGGTATACACCAGAAATCACCAAACCAGGGGTGAAGGACACAAATAGATCCCTGGAGTTGATTGACCAACCAGCCTAACTGAATCCACAAGCTTTGGGTTTAGTGAGAAACTCTGTCCCTCCGAAAAAGGGAAAAAAAGGTAGAAAGTCGAATGAAAAAAAGACAGCATCGAACTCTGGCCTCAGAACTTATGAATACAGGCATGCACACCCCCATGCATGTAAATATCCATGTTTATGCATGGAAAACGGAATTAGTTCGAATGTCATTTATCATGCTGGGGTAAGCTGAATACGTTTCCTTATTTTTCAACTTCTCCAAAATCGAAGGCTGTTAAGTTCTTGCTTTTCCTTTGAGTGGAGTTATCGCCGTGAATCCTGATGCAAATTATTCTTTCCTACCTTTCTCCCTGAGTGGTTTATGGTCATTTCTGATGTTTTCTTTGTGACCTAATTATCCTGAAAGGGCAGGTCTCTTAAATTTCAAATACCTGTGACTCAAGTTCTTACCCACATGAAGAAGACATGACTTATCTGCCAGTTAATATTCAGTGACCATAACTTAGAGTGGCCTTCTGATCTGTTCAAGCTGAGAGCGTTGTGTACAAGAGCCCGAGAGGCTTCCCTGAACTGCATGCTCCATCAGCATGAGCTCTTTCTGTGAGCATGGGTGCAGACAATGAAGTTCCCTCCCATATTATTACACTCTGCTATGCCAGTACTGGGCGTCTCTCTCCCAGGAGAAACAGGCACTTTACCCTTTATTAAACGTTTGGTTACAGTTACAATGATCTGGCTTAACTGTTTCACTGTAGAGCCCTGCATACATTATGGCTGTCACTGTGATGCCCTTTATATCCTTATGCTAATCCGTCCTCTGAATCTTTCCTTCTATCCTAAGATCTGTGTCGACAGCCTTTAAAAAGCTCTATTGCAGGGGGCACTGTTTTTATGTGTGGATATCTGTATGGGAGTTTGCAGATATGTGAGTGCAGGTTTCCTCGGAGCTCAGAAGAGGCCACACATCACCTGCGGCTGGAGCTAACAGGCCGTGGTGGAGCCGGGTTCTGGGAACTGAACTCTAACCCTCTGGAAGAGCAGTGCTTGCTCTTAACAAGGAAGCCAGCTCTGCAGTCTCCGAATCACTGCTCTGCGTTTCCTTTTGTGCTTTCCTGGTATTTTTCCATAGAGTCATCTGTCCATCAGAGCGGTGGGTTTTAGAATACTTCTGCACAGGATGCTGTGTTTTCCAGTCATGTTGTCTCTCTCTACCTCCCCCATCCTACCATCTCTAAGCTCCTGTTTATCGACTTCTTTCTTATTTAACATAGTGCAGTGGGTGAGCCATGCAGCAGCAGATTCCTCGTGGGCAAGGTGCTTCACTTACCACAATGGTTTGAAGTTCCTGTATGCTTCACTAGGAATTAAGACGTTGCTTTTATATTCTCGGCATTATTTTATCGTATGAATAGGTCTTGTTTAATCAGCTGATACGTGGGCTTTTGCTTTTTATATCTTGCAAGATGGGGGTAGTGGTCCTTCCTCACGTGCACATTTTTATGTGGACAGAGTTTCATGTCTCTTCACGGTGGGTGTAGGTTTGGGTAGAATTGCTGGGTTCTATGGTTACTCTACATTCTAAGTTTCCAAAGCAGTCTCGCAATTTTGCATCCCAGCAGCAGATTTTGCCTATGGAACCTGCACTCTCCTCACTCCCCTCTCTGTACTCTTTGATGTGTTTCTCTGTATGTAGCTGTCATATAGGGCACCGATGGGCACCCTCTGAAGTTGGACGTTTTATTCTCTGATGTATGCTAAAGTCATTTGGTCTAGAAGTATAGAAATAATTATTTCTGAGTCCAGAAATTCTTTTTTCATGGTATGACAAAATGTGGGATTTATTTATTTATATTTTTTAAATACCATTTTCAGGTACCTTGGGGATGGCTGAACAGGTGAGCATTCCCAAGCTTTCTGGGAAATTCAAAATGGGTTCCCAGCACACAGCAGTTTACAGCCATCAGTAACTCCAGTTCCAGGGGAACTAACAACATCTCCTGGCCTCCACAATCACCAGGTACACACATGACACACATGTATAAAAGAAATAACTCTTTAAATTCAGTAAGTTTTCTTTGTGCTTTCTTTTTTATTATGCTTTTCCTTTTTCATTTGTTTGCTTTTATGAGTTCAAGTTGTCTTTGAATTCAACATGTGTCTCTGGCTGGCACTGAATCCATAGCAATCCTCCTGCCTTAAACTCCAAGCTTAGCTACTTTCCCCTTAATAAAAAATAAGCCAATTTGATAAGTTCTCAATATTAAACTATTTCCTCTTTTTGTTTCTTTTTTCCTAAAGATTCATTTCTTTTTATTAATATGCATGTGTGCCTGTGGTACCGCTGCCCAGTGAGGCCAGAGGAGGGCATTGTTTCCCATGGACTGGAGTTACTGGCTCTCAGTTGTCATCAGTGTCTGTGCTGGGAACTGACCCAGGGTCCTCGGCAACAGCCATCTGTGCTCTCCACTACTAACCCAGCTCTCCAGTCTTGTGATTTATTTCTTATTCAGAAAATAACCTCATGCTAGGTTTTCTTGAAGTATTCCCCAAGTCTTTCCTTTATTCCTCTCCCTATCTCGTGGTTAAAGTGTTGCTCTACCTTTGGACTCTTTTAATTATGTAATCACTCGTGTGTTTAGATTCAGTAATAGCTACAATGTAGCTCAGAGCAGCCCAACAAATTCAAAAACTAAGGGTCAGTCAGTTTTAAAGGTTTGCCTCACGGCTGTGTTCTCTGATTACAGTTAAATAAAAGGGAATTACTAACAAGAAAGGTAGCTGGAAAGCCACAAATGTTTGAAACCGAAGAGTGATTCATGAGTCAAAAGTGATCATGACATAAATTAAGAATGCCCAGAATTAAATGGTAATTAACATATGACTACTTGCCAGGCATGACAGTGTACACTTGCAATGACCGCATACAGGACAGTGAATTCTGGATCTTGAGACAGTTTGGACTCAACACAAAGTCCCAAGGTAGCCCAGGCTTCAAAGGGTCTATCTCAGACACACACACACACACACACACACACACACACACACACACACACACACAAAAACACAAACACAAAAAGCAAACAACAATGATAGCAACAACAAAACCAAAAGACTCAAAATACATTTCTGGAAAAGGTGTTTGCTCTTCTACTTTAGGCTAACATTTAAACAGGAGACAATTATAAACAATTATATATAAATAAATCTGAACTTTGAAACAAATGCACATAGTTGGGAAAAATTCACCATTCCAGCCCTAACTTAAAAATACAGAGAAACTCAAAAGAGTTACCTTTGCGGCTTTAGTCTGTTACTAAATGTTCTGAGGGAGAATATCTGGGCACAGATGTTTCTAGTCACAGCTTCTCTTCAACATTTAAACCGATCTTAGAAAATACTTGTGGAGCAGATTCAACGCTAGGCCAGGGAAGTGTTGAGGGGAATCCACTGCAGTAATGTGTTAATTAAGGAAAATGATGGGTGTGCTTATCTTATGAAAACAGATTTTCAATGTCCATAAAAGCCAGGAAAGGAAATGTGGTCACGATGAAAGCGATGGAATATCGGGATTGAACAGGTTATGCTTTTTAAAATGCTATTCTGCTGAAAGGGAAGAGGAGCAGAATCAGGTCCTTTTTATGTTTGAGTGGTGATATCTTCACAGAACTGTATTCTGTTAGACATTTGATTCAACACACACTAAGGATAAGCCCACTTAGACTCCAGGAGTGCAAGGCGCTCCCTTAGTCTAGTAAAGGGATCTACAGACATCACAGTGGTGAGGAGATTACTCTGAAGGACTCTTTGATGTCTGGGAGAGAGAGGGGGGCTGTTCCCTCTCCTTGGTGCTCCTCAGCCCTGTTCTTGAGGTCCTCTCTCGAGCACTGTGATAAGAGAAAGACATAGAAGACAGAAAGCTTGGAGAAGAGGAAAATTAAGTAGTAATTTTGGCTACAGTTACAGGAAACCGCAATGATTTACGGACAGGCTATTAGAACTCTGAAGAGGACCTGGTAATTATGTTGCAGAGCAAGCACAATAATTTAAGAGCTGGGTGACTCATTCCATCAGGGAAGGGAGGACACAATGGCTGAAACTCTGTCTGCAGCAACAGGCACTGGAGGTTCAGTTTGTGACACCACAGTGAGTCAAGAAGAAGAGGGCCCTGGGTCAAAAGAGACCCAGCCTGTCACCCTCAAGCCCCACCTCAGTAGTCCTACATCTGCCTACATTGACCTCAGATCCACAAGGTCCCACCTCCCCAGAAAGCACGGCCACCAGTTGAGGATGAACTGCTTAAACACATCAACCACTCTTGAATATTGTGACATTTCCTTACAAAATCAATTTTAGGGAGACTGTAGACCTAAATATAAAAGTACACAGCTAATTTGGGGAGGTAAACATAAAAGAATATCTTTATTTTTTTAGTTGAGAAGATTTAATATGTCTGTTAATAATTGATTAATCAGTGCATCATCAAAAATTTTTAAGAGGCTATACCTTCTGAGAAAGGAAAATATTATTGAAACCTAGTTGGTATTCTACAAAAAGGGAAGAACAGCCAATTTGTATTTAAGTATAAGTTCACTTTCCTTAGAAGATACCGTGGAGTGAAGAACACGGGAGAAGATACTTTCAGGTCCTCTGGAAGCGCATCAAGGACTGTTATCTCCTGAGCTGTCCCTCCAGCCACATCTGGTTTATTTTTAAGGAAGAAAGAATGGCAGGAAGATGCCCCCTTGCTAGGAGGGGGCAGGGATTGGACTAGAGAAGACCAGATATAAGTGTTAAATGGAATCACAGAGTTGTTCAGCTGGGTGATGGTGTCACTGTGAGATAACCACACAATGAAATACACAACCAATGAAATGAATCCATGTATGCATGAAGAGAAGACTAGGAGAAGGGAGCTAGAGGCTCTCAACCAATTACTGATATAAAAAAAAGATAGACTAATATGAGTCACGTGTGGAATACTCTGGGCTACTTTTCTTAAATTATTTAAGTTAGGTTTGTTGTGTGTGTATCATGTACATGTATGTGTGTATGTGTTTTTATGAATGTGTATGATGCATATGTATGTGCACATGCATGTGTCTGTGTGTAAAATTGTGTATATGTGTATATGTACATATGTACGTATATGTTTATATATGTGTCTGTCTCTGTCTAGATCTCTCTCTCTCTTTCTCTTGCTGTGGGTACATGTACGTGCACACACGTGTGTGTGTGTGTGTGTGTGTGTGTGTGTGTGTGTGAGAAGACATACATTAGATCATCCTTGAGCTAATTGTGGACCACCACTATGGTGCTGAGAACTGGTCTGGGGTCCTCTGCAAGATTATTATGTGCTTTTAACCACTGAACTGTCTCTCTTTCACAGAAGTTATATATACACACCTTATCTGTGGTGTTGTGCATTTCTGTGTGTTGTGTGTTCAGACAGGCTGGCATGATTGTTTCTAGCATGATTTCTTTCACTGGTGCTTATCCAGCATGCTGAAAGAGTCCATGGTGATCAGGAAGGACAGTTTGTGCAGGAAGTCTGCTTTGATCATCCACCATCCTTCATTGTGGAGGTCACTTTACCACAGCCTCGCGCCCTGGAGCAAACAGAGTAACAGAGCATTCCTATTGACTCCATTCCCTGAGCAGCTCAGCCACCCTCCCAAAACTGAAATAACCGCTCTGTAATCCCAAGAGCTGCCCAGTGTCCTAGGGACATCTGATAGTAAAGACCTCAGTGCCCTTAACCCTTTGCATCCCTCAGAAGTCCATATCTTCTTTCTTGGGATTTAAGTGTTGAGGGTAAAGAACACGAGTGCGTTTCAGTTAGCACTGGGGCCTGAAGCTGGGTGTTTGTTCTGACTTTGCAACCTGCCACTCGTCCCAAGCAGCCAGGTGTGGCGAACAGACCCTCACCCTCACGTGCACATCCATAAAGCAAGCCCCTCACTAAGAGTCCAGAGTGCGGGGTTTTATAACGGGGTGATGTCTTTTTAAAGAGCTGCCCAGTTTCAACGCTCACTGCATCTGTGCGGCCGTCACCGACACATCAAACAGCTTTCAGTCCGGGCACTTGACTCTAAACCTCACTGTTTCATATGTTAAGTGATTGGAAACTTGGGAACCATGAAGTAATACTTTTCTCTGATTTGGAAACTTTGAGTCTTTAACAATGAAACCTTAGATGCATATTAAGAAAGGTATAGTGTTTTCTTTATGGACGTCTATCATGAGCCACAGTCATATAACTCTTTCAAGGCTAAAAAGAAATAACTAAAGCTGATTTCACGTTTTGGATTTTTTTTTTAACCCTCTCTTTCCTTTCCGTCTTCCCTAGCCTACTACGTTTCTTGTTGGTTTCTTCTAAAGAAATCAAAGCAGTGCCAAGGGCATGAGGGTTTAATAAAAACCTCCTAACACAGGTCATTTCATTTTTTGCCTTAAGAAAGAGCTCAGATGCCAGCTGCTGATAGCCATCACGCCATGCTCTTGAGTAAACACAGCGGCTGCCCTGAGTGGGGGCCCTGCCAGTGTTTATAATTTTGCATATATTTGAACCCAGATGGCTAGATTGAGCATTGCTGCTTACCAGTCACAGTTTAAACTACAGAAGGCATGAGACTGGGAGAAGCAGGACTTAGGTCTGGCTAACAGCCCTACTCAGGTCTGGGTCCAGTAACTCTTGACTGTGTTTTTGGGTTGGACCCTAATGGTTGCTTTTGGATTTAAGAAATAGTCAGTGCCTAGTATTGTACAGGAGGTGCAGAGGGCCACCCAGCATGATCTTAAACCTGCACCATAAATTTCATATTTATTTATGAGCAAAAACTTGAACTTTCTCGGGGAAAGGTGGATTTCACTTGACAGATGTTCCTTCACGAGTTTTTTATACCGCACATTTTTACTTTTACAGGAAAGTCCTCCTCCGTTCTTTTTCTCCTTCCTTCTTTAGCACAGGGGTAGAGCTGGAAGGACTGGGTGTTTATTGACAGTGCCTAATGTATTAGAGGCTGCAAGACACCATGAAAATGTGTGCTGGCTTAACGTGTCATGCAGTTATCAACAAGAATAATTGGCGGTTATGCACCTGTTCTACCGGGCAGTGTCAGGGACTTCTGCATGCATCTGAATTAATACTCGGTCGTTCTGCTGAATATGTTATTATCACCATTTCGTCTTCATGTTTGTATGTTTATGGTGTGTCATTGAATGGGTGTTTGTGTGGTGTTTCTGCATCTGGACCAGATGGGTTCTGAGGACCCAAACTCTGCTTTTCCTGCAGAGCTGGCTCCCCCAACCTTTCTTTACTTTTCAGAAGAGAAAACCAATGCCAGAAACATGTTTCATCCATTGGTAGTCACATTTTAGATGACCCAGAGGTCCAACTTTGTAGTTCTCTCTTTAGGGTTCTTGCTGGTCCTTGGAATGCTCATTACCCATGTCAGGGATAATTGTGATTGATCCTCTTTTGAGTGAGGTTTTTGCCATTAAGAGAAAGTTCTAATGGTCAGTCTTCCTTGTTGGGGAAACCATGGCTGATGTATGGAAGGGAGTTGACAGTAATGCGCCTCCTCCTTTCATGTGCAGATTCAGTGGCACAATCAGACTCAGAGAGGGGAACAGTACTTTTAGCGACGTCAGTGAAAGGGCTGTGCACCACCCACTCCAAGTGAAGACTTTGGGCCAGCCAACCCTCTGGCTTATCCAGAACTGGAGATTCCAGTTTAGCGCCCCATTGTTTGAAGCCTGCTTCTTTGAGTGGGTGAGTTTTACTCATCTGGGAGACACAAAGCAAGGATTCACTTCCAGTCAGATACTCCACTGTCCTTCACAGGAGAGGAAGGGTACCAGAGTTGCTCTGTTAATAGAAGTTTTGTAGAGGGGCTGAGAGACAAATGCTAGGGAGATTCTAAGGCAATGTTTTATAGAATTTCGATTTGAGTCATTAACTATGAGTTAAGATTTGGCAAGCTTCTCCAGATGTTTCCCCTCCCAACACAGAAGCCATGGCCCTATGCTCTATTTCCCATTGCCTATGCTATAGTTTTGATTTTTGTAGAAGGAGGTGAGATGAGTCAAATGTTATTCAAATCAAATTAATTTTATCCCAGGATGAACATTCTCCCTTCTATTCCGTGTTATAAACTGTTATCATGGTTAGTTCAACAGAGCTTACTAGAGATAGTGCACAACACAGCAAGACACAACACAGCAAGACACAACAGAGAACTTACACTTACATGGGCAGAGATGCTTCAACGTGGATTACAAAGTCACTGTCCGCATCAAACCTTCAGGACATATTTAAGAGGTTCCCTTGTTTTCTTCAAATTTAAATGTCATTAAATATAAGTTCGGGACCACTGGAACCTGAAAGTTAAACTCTCCAATTTGGTCCCTACTCTGAAGCCTGGCAGAACTGGGTTTCTTTGACAACTGCCCTGGAGAACAAATGGTACTCTGTAGAGATGGCAGTGCATAGACTGAAATGCCTTCTGCAACTTTTGTCACAGCATTTAGATGCTTTCGAAGCAGCAGCTCACGCTCTCCCTTTTACTCTGTAACTCTGAAGCCTTTTCAACATAGACAAGTTGAACTCTCTCTGAAGAGCCTACTCACCCAAAAGTCAAGGTGGGAAAGAAGGAAGGAAGGACTGAAAGAAGGGACAGAGGGAGAGAGGAGGACAGACAGAGAAAGAGGATTACAGGGAAGGAAGGAGAGAAGAGAGGATGGATGGAGAGAATGCCATAGTTGTACAGATGTGGGAATGGAATGCAGGCTCTTGGGGATACATCCCCTATTTCCCAAGTATGCATCAGCTGGCTGCATCCTTGCTGAGAAAGTTATTGGTGATTTCTGAAACCTGAGTCTCCTGAGGGTATTAAACCCACAGGAGAGGCACAGAAGGTCCAAAGGTCCAGAATTCCTTCACCATTTGGGAAGTGTCTAGGTCTCAGCCAGTTTGTTACCTCTGTGGTAGGAGTTGGTGGTCCTCCCCAGGTCATGATCCTCCATTGGACCAACTCTAGTGTTATACGGCTGCCTGGATCTCCTTCACTATGTGTAACTTACCTGGATGTTCTCTGTGTCTTTCTGAGCAAGTTCCTTCAAAGCATAGGATGTAACTGCTTCCTTCCCTTTCTCTAACTAAGTTACTTAGGAGGTCACTTGATAAAAATGCTCCATGCTCAAGAACTGGCTTCCCTGTGTGCTATGGACTTCCTTAGTCACCACCACTGTCTCCATAGTAACCGTTTCCGGTGTGTGACTCCTGCTGAGGGCTCCTTGCCATTTGTTCACAATGATGTATGCTTTCTCCAGGTTTGGCTATTTGAACCTTAGTTCTGATTTCCTATTTGTTTAAGAAGACAAAGCAACACGCTCCCTTGTCATTATAAAATAAAAACAAAACAAAAATGGCTGCGTCTCAATATACATTTTGTCCCCTGACCGTAGTTCAGATCCCATCTCTTCACAGCAACAACCCACACGAATTCCTTCAGAGTAGAGCACCCAGTCTTGCTTTACCCTCCCCCCATGCTTTGGCTTCTGCTCCTTTGGCAGAGTGAGAGCAGCACACACATCAGGAAACACTGTCCTCCTTTTCTTCCTCTTCCCATCTCTACAGATTCCCAGAGACTGTTCATTTTCCTCTTTGACTTCCGGCTTGCAAAATGTACTTGTTTCTATTTTTACATGAGTTCCCCAAAGCAAACATTCCCACCATACTGTTTGGTTGTTGTTTGTAAATAAAATCGACCACTCATCTATGGGTAGAGGCCATATCTGGCTCCCAGAAACAGGGATCCATGATCAGAATTTATAAAATGGATACATACGGAGCCATCTTGATACCACATGTTTGAGAGGCAGAGAAGTGCAAAAGTGCATGGATCCAAGATGCTGCCTCTCCATCTCACCAGACCTCTCCCATCTGCCTAGAGTCATGAGGAGGATTGAAATGAGGGGCCAAGCTTGCAGATATCTGACTTGACATAACACCATTCACACACACGCACACGCACATGTACACATACATGCACACACACACTCACATACCCATGCATACACATACACACACAAACACATGTACACTTGCACAGTGCACACTCACACAAATGCATACATGCACACACACACATACCCATGCATACACATACACACACAAACACATGTACACTTGCACAGTGCACACACACACATACCCATGCATACACATACACACACAAACACATGTACACTTGCATAGTGCACACTCACACAAATGCATACATGCACACACACACACACACACACACACACACACACACACACACACACCAGCCTTCAGTCATAATTGGCTACTGTTAAATGCTGATCCACTACACATACTTTGTAGATTGACTGAGGAAGAACTAAACCATAGATAAAGCATAAAACATTTAGCCAGCTTCCTCTCGTTGTTGTAGCATTACCTGTACTTCTCTGGTACTTGTGACATACTCTTGGTGAACTGACTCGTCAGTTTTGTATCCCTTTTCTTGGCTACGTATCATTTTCTTCTGATTCACATGCTAGCATTTGCTTTCCATCACTTTTGCACTGCCTGAGACAATGTGCTCCTAATGAGAGATGCCTTATATTGGTTCACACTTTCAGAGCTTTTAGCCCACACTGATTCTCTCTGTCACTTTAAAACTGTGGCTAGGAAGCACACTGTGGCATAAGTATTGTGGCAGAACAAAACCATAGCGTTGGTTATTTTTTATATTATTTTTCTGTGGCTGCAATAAGGTAGCATGGACCCAGGCAACTTATTGAAGATAGAACTTATTTGGGGCTTACGGTTTTAGGGGGGGTCAGTCCATGGCCATCATGATCAGAAGCATGGCAGAAGGCAGGAAGACGTGGCTCTGGAGCAGAAGCTGAAAGGTTACAGCTTGATACATAAGCATCAGGCAGAGAGAGAGAGAGAGAGAGAGAGAGACAGACAGAGAGAGACGGGCAGAGACAGAGAGAGACAGAGACAGAGAGAGAGAGAGAGACAGAGAGAGAGACAGAGAGAGAGAGAGAGAGAGAGAGAGACAGAGAGAGAGAGACAGAGAGAGACAGAGAGAGACAGAGAGGGAGAGACAGAGAGACAGAGACAGACAGAGAGAGACAGAGACAGACAGAGAGACAGAGACAGACAGAGAGATAGACAGAAAGACAGAGAGACAGAGAGACAGACAGAGAGAGACAGAGAGAGAGACAGAGAGAGAGAGAGAGAGAGACAGAGAGACAGAGAGACAGAGAGACAGAGAGAGAGACAGAGACAGAGACAGACAGAGAGAGACAGACAGAGAGAGAGAGAGACAGAGAGAGACAGAGATAGAGAGAGAGAGAGAGAGAGAGAGAGAGACAGAGAGAGAGAGAGAGAGAGACAGAGAGAGAGAGAGAGAGAGAGAGAGAGAGAGAGAGAGAGAGAGAGAGAGAGAGAGAGACAGAGAGAGACAGAGAGATAGAGAGAGACAGACAGAGAGACAGAGAGACAGACAGAGAGAGAGACAGAGACAGAGACAGAGAGACAGAGGGCCACACCTCCTAATCCTTTCCAAACACTTCCACAAACTGGAAAATCAGCATTCAAATATATGAGCCTATGGGGGCCATTCTCCATTCTTATTCAACCAGTCATTACCATAAAAAGGAAAAAAGAGAAGGCCCAGTGGTCCACTCAAAGGCATATTCGGAGTGACAAACTTCTATCTCCATGTTACAGATGACAAATCTTAGTACTTCCTCAAAGCACTATAGGCAAGAGACCAAGGCTTTAGCACATGGGACAAAAGGAACCCAGACTTCAAATTACTTCTTCTACTAATTATTCCAGTAAGTCACTAGAGTCAATTGTGTAGGCACAGAGTAGGCATACTGTAGGTGCACTGTGGGCACATTCTATTTTCACCAACTACTATACATTGATGAAAGGCCCAAGGTAAGCTCACTACAACCTCTCATTCAGCCAGGCAGTAGTGATGCATGCCCTTAATCCCAGCACTTGGGAGGCTGAGGCAGGCAGATCTCCGTGATACTGAGACCAGACTATTCTAAAGAGCTAGCTCGAGAACAACTAGGATTACGTAGAAACACCCTATCTCATAAAATGAAACAAAACCAGAAAAACAAACAAGAACACAAGAATCTCTCAATCAGGAAAAGCAAGATGCGGGGCTATTGCTGTGCCTTAGAGAGGGTGGCGTCTGGAAAGGTGGCACAGGACTCTTGCCACTGTGGAAGGGTAGACGTGTTCTGCGTAAGCTAGATTCAGTAGCTTGGGGGGAGTGGCTTTATCCTTTACTCCAGCCCTGCAATTCTCCCCTGTCTACTTTTCTCCTCAGAGTCATTGGAGATAGAAATTAGACAGTGTGGAAGCTTGTATGTGGAAAGAAAGAGGCTTATGGCTGAATTAAGCGCTCACTCACAGTGTCTTGGCCAACACAGAGAGCTAAGTGGGTTTCTGAATTTCTGCTTTCAGTCATTCTTTGTGGCCAGAACTGGCCAGTGACTTACACTCAAGTTCTTTTACAGATGTAGTTCTTTGGTCTAATTTACTTTTTGCTCCCCCCAGTTTAATGTTCTTGTTGCACACTTGAGTAACGATTATTTTAGAACTACCTAGGGCTATGGGTGCAACCCCATCGCAGACAAGATGAGTCAGTGAAGACAGGACTTTCCCTCTGGCATTGTAAGATGTAAAACTATGAACTAGTTTTAAACCCATTCTATTTTAGAAGTGTCAACTTTGGGACCCTGAGAATTATCCAACTCAATAAGATCCTTACCCTGGTGACTCCACTCTTGGGCTGGACACCACCACACTGTATATCTAAAGATCAAGTTCTGTGTCTGACGCTCTTCCCATGCCAGACTCTGCTCTTCTTCAAACTCAAAATATACAAGTCAGCTCACCTTGCGCTCCTATCCTCCCAGAAGCACACATCTCTTTGTTAGCAGTTAAGTAAGGTTTTGTTACTTGGTTCATGTATTGAGTGGTTGAATCTTCTACTGAATGCTTTCAGTGTCTTCATGGACCTGAAAAGTTTGTAAAGGAATAAATCTCAATCAGAAGCCGCCTTTTTCCTCTTAGGTCTAGAGCAGTTAGATGCTACTGCTCACAATGGGAAAGTTTTAGACCTTCCAGCCCTGTCTGTTTCTTTAAATCTTTGCTTACCTTGGAGGCCAGTGCTGTATTACTTAGGTTTTTGTTTGCCAACAGCTCTACCTGATATGGACTTTCTTGTCAGTGTTAGGGAAATTAGGCTTATTGTTTGATACAAACCCTTCCCAAATTCAATGGACATACAGTACCTTCTGCTTCTTACTCCCCTTACAGTGCTCGGAGGTTGGGTGACTTCTGTGTCCTCCTTCTCTGTATCACAATTCAAACCTTCCAGATCCTTCTATCTAGTGATTTTCCCCAGCCGGGACACCTCAAGGAGAGACATATTGGGAGGAGAAACATCATAGAAGAATCTTGTAGGCTATTTAGGGATCAGAAGTAGACTTGAGGATCATCCGATCCCATTTCTAAGGGTAAGGCTGTAGCTTTCTTGTATGTCCAGGGAAAGAAAACAGAATGACAGAATTTCTCTAACAAACAAGATTTCAAAGGTCTTTAGAGAGATTGAGGTTTTTTCTGTACAGGCACGTGTGCAGGTGTGGGTGTGTGTGTACATGTGTGTTTCTTGATCTAATTGAAACAGTGGGTATGGCAGTTCATCTGTTGAAATGTCTACTTTGTAACTTGGTTCCCTTCATTTACAGAATTACATAAATTACAGAAAAATGTATATTGACTTATTTTTGTCCTTTGTTTTATATTGATATTTGCATTTCAACAGTGTTGTCAAATAGCCTAAAATGTAAGGGATGAGCTGTATGCAAGCAGACTTAAGGATCTGTACATGTCCCACCTTTATTCACATGGGCCACTACACGTGAATAGTGTATAATAAATGGGGTATAATATAATGGGGTATAATAAATTCTTTCAGAATTGGGTAAAACCAAGAGTCTATTAATTCATGTCACTTGCATTTTAAATGTGTCTCCATTTAATTGAGAATTCTAAGTCTTTTCATGAATTTACTGAACAGCATGTATAGAACAGTATATTCTTTTCGGCTATTCATACTACAGTTCACTACTCCCATTACTCTCCTTTGGTCCAGAAAGAAGTCTACAGGAACAAGTGACTTTTCCAGCATTTCATCGGTTCTTAAGTTCTTACTTCCCAACAGCATGGGAAAACCCACAGATGCAGACTGACAGTGCAGCGTGCTGTGAAGTCAAGCGTGTGCTTTTCCACGTGTCTTATGCTCATCGCCTCAGTGTCTCAGATGGCAGACTTACTGTTTGACAGGGTAAACACTACAGTCTTTTCTTTACACTCACAACAGTGCTTGATCCTAAGAAATATTCTGCAAATCCATTGATTACTTTCTGATACGGAGATAACAGTGTAGATCACATCGGTATGAGGAGCTAAATGGATCCTTTATAATTACTGACAAAATTGCTACCAGGAAGGGTTCCAATTTAGCATTATTCTGAGCCTAAATACAGAGAGTTAAAATCCTGTGATGTATTTAACAGCATTCTTGATTGTCTGCCAAAGCTTTCATTATAATCCTTATTCGTTGGGAGTTGATATTCTGCCACATTGCGTTTAGCTAAAAATTGGAATATGATACCTAAATATCACTTTAAAGTTAAAATTTATTATCTCTACACTACTATGTATGCCATTAGAAAACACACACACACACACACTCACACACACACACACTCACACACACTCAGACACACATTGACACAGTAGAAGGGGGGGAGGGAATGAATGAATATCATGCACACCCATCTCTGAGGAAAAAAAAAATAACCTTCTCTGTGCATCCCCAGTTAGTGGTTCTTTCACGGCCGAAGGGCCAGTTCACTAACTATCTTCATGCCTTTGGCCTCTCTCCTCTTTATAGAAAACTATCTCTTTATAGACTACTTATTTGCTAGTTTTTTAAGTCAATGAGCATCTGCTCAAGAGGTTTGTGGTATAGCTTGGTAGATAGAGCAATAGCCTGGCACAGCAATCGTTAACCAAACACTCCACAGACTTGCCTATAGGCCAGTGCGGTGAAAGCAGTTCCTCAGTTGAGGTCCCCTCGTCCCAGATGATCCTAGCCTAAGCCTCGTTGCCAAAAAGAAAGCAGCCACCACACTCCTTACCCTCAAGCAGTCTTACTTTTTATTAAATTGTTTGTTTTTCATTTATTTAGCTTTTTTTATAAGATTGGGTCTTACTAGTAGTAAAGGAGGGCCTTGAACTCACGACCTCATCTCAGAGCCTCCTATGTGCTGTACATAAGCGTGTGCCACCACGCTGAGCAAGGTAAGGGTGATTCTGAATGAGATGAGGTTTGTGCTGTTAGTTATGTGTGCTGGTTGGAGACAGGCAGGCCCCACTTTCTCATTCACTATTGGTTTTTCTTCGAAGGCCTCAGCCCCGTGAGGCAGATAATATGTTCTAAACCTGTAAAGTAACTTGAAATCTTCCCTTAGAGCTTGGATAGATGATTACTCTTGGGTATTAGCTGTCAATTTGCTTATCAAAGACAACCCAGCTTAGTCATGGTACTCAGAGTTCAATAAATATTGTTCAGACAAAGAAAGGAACATTCTGATGGGAGGACCACTCTCAGAGATTGACAGAGATGCAGTAAAAGCTTGAGAGATTCTAAGTGTTTTGGAGATCATCCTTTCTACCCTCTCATTTGAACTTGAGAAGATGATGGTGGGGTTTTGTTGTTTTTCTAAACATTCCATGTGCAATGGCGAGGTCTAGACATCAGGTGTACAGAGTTCTTATTCCTTCATGTTCATACACAGACGGTTCTATTCATCCAGAGTCCACCAAGCATCCCATAAATGTCATTGACCATGCTAGATGCTGAGGACAAAGCAGATGTTGCTGTTCTACCCCAGGGGAGAGCACACTGTGAGGTAGAAGCCAAAGGTGAGGCAATGATGAAGAAGGGATTATAAACTAAGAGCCCTGAGAGAGGAATCTACAAGGCCTGGAGCCCAGGTGCCCTCAAAAAGCTTCTGGGAGGATGAGAATCTGAGATGAAATTCAAAGCAAGCAAACAAAAACAGGTGACTCTCAGGCCAAGAGAGGAATAGGAACAGCCCACCGAAACCCACAAACGGAACCCAGGTAGGGGAGTAGAGGCTTTGTGATGGAAGTGGACCCAGTCGCAAGGTAAGAGATCTCTTTTTCTAAAGCCTGTTTTCATCGACCACACTGAGGTCATGCCCCTGCCTCAGTAGCACATTACTAATAGTGTGGTGATGAAATTATCGGTAGCTGTTGAAAACTTCTTCCCACCATTTCTTTCTTCCACACAGTCAGAGATTTTGCTGAGAGTCTCAGATTGGTCAACAGTGAAAATGTCATTTGTGGGGAAACAGGCAACTCTGTTAGACTTGAAAACAACAAATGTTTAAACAATGACATTTGAAGCTTGTACTGATTTGTGTTTTATTCTTCTGATGATTTGTTTAGCAAATAGCTCACTGGACGTTTTCTGAATGTCATGTGAATTGCAGAGAGTTTCCAAAGATTATGGGTATTCATTGGCACTGGCTTGACTTTTTATGTTATTTCTAACCCTTCGTTTCCTGGAATCACACTCCTCAGCCAGCACGTGGGAGTTAATGAACAACCCTACCTTTTCTTAAGCATTTCCTAAGGAGCCAGAGATACATATCAGGTGCAATCATCCCAAAAGGAAACCAACACATGCTCTTGTATATTTGCATGGCTTTCTACTGCTTTTGAAACTTATAGCTGAGTATTTAGACAGTCACGAAAGACCGAGGACTTCTTGAAGTTTCTTAAAAATAAAAATAAAAATAAAAATAAATTTGAAACATCCCCCAAACTGACTATCCCAAAGCTTATATAAACAGAATCTGCTTTAGTCAAGCCCACAATGTTAACTGAAAGAAACCTGAGGTCTCGGTTAGACATTTTTAAGAGGGGTCTGCCTTGTTTGCTTTGAGGTAGTAACAAATGCAGAAATTATACTAAGGGAAGCTTAGAGTCACACTGCAGAGTAAAATATGAGAAAACCTGGTAACTGTTGAAAACTGTTCCCTCCGCTCTCCCCGACAACACAGGATACCACATCTTCTCACATCCAACAGCCCTTGGCAGTAAGAACTGTCTCCTGACTAAAAGAATCTGCCACTCCTCAATGGACAGAATCCAGATACCCATAGGTGAATGACTCCTGCCATCCCTCCTGGGACCCATGTAGACAATATAAAGCACATTTTCCTTAAAAAAAAAAAAAGTAAATGTTTGTTTGGCAGGAAGTTTCATTGCATGCTCCTATTTTTCCACTGTATAACAATTTTACTTATGGCCATTTACATAAGAAATAATTTCTTTGATAGAAAAGCTGCTGATGCTGATTCAAGCTCAGTATTATAAAGGCAACATTGCTGACGCTCCAAACAGTTGCTGGACGTGAGGATTGTGCCTCTGCTCCCTTCTCCAATAGGGAGAGTACACATCATCACCCTTTTCTCTTAACTCCTTACCCAACGTGAAAGATACACAGACATTATCAGATGGCGAAGGATTCCTACAGAAAGCAGGGGAAGTGTACTCGATCCCCGTATTGGCAATGAGAAGTCCTCCCAGTATAAGGTTATACTTGAATTCAGGGACTCATGCACAACAAATGTATTAAGATATTATCCAGGAAGTGGGCAATATTCTTTTAGAACACAATACTAGCAATGTGACATACATATACAATGATAATCTTGGTTTCTGTGACTGCAGACATTTTTCTCACAACATATACTAAAAGATTGCATATCAAATAACATCTTCTGAAGTATTAAAGTTCACTGATTTTGCATTAAAATGCTGGACTATTTCCCCACATTGATCTATAGGTAATTAGATTATGTTCCATAAACAACAGGCTGGATTCATGGCCTCGCTGCGAATTCTGTGGGGTCTGGTAGTGATCAAAGATGCCTCAGTATTAACTTCAGAACGTTTATGTTTCGAGTGAAAGGAGTTTTCTGTTTCAGGAATGTCACCTCAGTGTTTCAGATGTTTACATTTTTGCTTAAAGATGTAGCCATGAGCAAATACATGGGTTAGCGTGGGATTTCATGGTGTGGTTACTCTGGACTCTGCAAAGTGTCCTGTCAGCAATCTGAAACCATATGCTTGCAGTCAAGCCCAATAACATCTAATTAATCTTCTCCTTGGAACATCACTGTCAAAGTGAGTTACGAGGCCTGCAAGTGAAAGATCATGTGTTATCTAAGATATATGTCCCAAATAGTGTGAAAACACCTTGTCTTTAAACCATTTTAAATGACTCTGATTTTTGTTACATTCTTATATTCATAAAATACGGGGATAAAGAAATGAGTAGCCTTAAACATCTAATGCACAGGTAAGACTCAATCTTCCCTCCCCCTGGAGGTTCCGCACATTTATCCACTGTCTGTCTGCAGTTGTAATTAACCTCAGGGACCAACCCACAAGTGTTCCTCAGTGACAAAAACAACTCAGACTTTGCATGCTGTGTCTTACAAAAGAACTTTATTAATAATGATATGCTAGCACATCCTTGTTCTAGGCTGAGTATTAGATATCCAATGAACACACTGATTAATTCAGCTTTACCTTAAAATACTCTTGGTGTGTATGCATATGTCTTTGTATATTTGTGTGTTGCGGGGGGTTCATGTGTGTACAAGTGACCATGTGAGTGTGGAGGACAGAGAACAATCTTAGCTCTTATTTCTCAGGTGAAATATACCTTGTTCTTTTGAGATGGGTCTTTTGTTGGCCTGGAACCAATGGTGACAAATAGGCCAGGCTGGTTGGCCAGTGAGCTTCAGGGATCTGTTTTATCTGCTCCCAACCACTTGAATTAAAAACATAAACCGTGGGGTTGGGGATTTAGCTCAGTGGTAGAGCACTTGCCTAGTGAGCGCAAGGCCCTGGGTTCGGTCCCCAGCTCCGGGGAAAAAACAAAAACAAAAAACCAAAACCGTAAACCGTGACAGTTGCTTATTTCATGTTAAATACATGCTCTGGAGGACTGAACTTACGTCCTAATACTTGCAAGACAACCTATTTACTGACTGTGCCGTCACCCCGGCCCCACTCGAACTAATCTTAAAACTTAATATATTGTCTTCCCATAAGAGAGAATCTGGGAATTTAATAGGGACTTAATAGGGAAATAGTTTGGTTCTAAACTAGTGTAAATGTTTACCTGAATAGTTACTATTTTCCTACTGTACTGTCTGCTGCCTCGGTCTCTCTTTGGGGATGTCTACCCTAGCTTCTCTTCTCCTGTGTGTGGAAGGACATTCACAAAGGGAATCATCATTCCAGGGAAAGCATGTCTTCACTCTTGAACATGGGCAGTACTGTAGTCCCCTATTTATTTTTTTAAGAGTGTCAAAATAACACACAGCATAAAACTAAGTGTTTTAAACATTTAGGTATATATAGTTCAGTAGCTGTAATATTATATGTAGTGTACAATTTCATACTGGAAGATTGAAACTCAGTATCTGTTATGTTTGTACGTGAAAATCCCCCCCCCAGAGCTCATCTGTTGAAGGTAGTTTCCCAAGATGAAGGTGGGCCCTCAATACAAAGTAAGATGACAGGTCTTCCAGGAAGTGATCGTATCATGAGAGCTCTAACTCATCCATCCACTGGTGGGTTTAATGGTTAACCTTCACTGTCAACTTGCTATGACTTGGAATCACACAGGAGACACCTCTGGACATGTCTACAGTGATGCTTCTAGAGAAGTTTAACAGCAGTGGGAAGAATCACTTGGAATGTGTGGGGCTCCATCCTATGAGCTGATGGCAGACTGGAGAAACGGGGTAGGAGGAAGGGCAACAGTGACAGCCCCAATTCTCTGCATCCTGGTACAATGAACAAGGAGCTCAACATCCCCAAAATGCCTTGCCAACCGTGAGGAGCCATGACCCCTCAAACCATGACTGAAGCAAACCTCTTTTCCCTTTAATTGCTTTTTGGGTCCAGAGAGGAAATTAGTAAATGGAATTCATAATTTAGTGGGCCACTGGGAGGTGGTGCAGACTTTAGAGTTGGGTCCAGGTTGGAGGAAACCGATCACCCGGGGAGTCCTTTGATGGTATATTTTTGTCCACAGGTATCTCCTCTCCTCTTTTCCTCTGTTTTCTCCCCCTTCCCCTCCTCTTCTGCCCTCACTTATCCCCATTCTATGTCTTTGTCTCTGTCCCTCTGCCCCTCCTCCTCTCCCCTGTGTACCTTACCCTATTACATTACCTGTTTTGTAAGTTTGGCTACTTTAGTTGTTTCCCATAGTGGCTGTCTCTTTATAATTGGATTCATAATCAAATTTATCCATGTTGGGTGATTTGTCAGAATTTGCTTCCTGTTCAATGTTGAAAACTATATATATATATATATATATATATATATATATATATATATATAAATCTTAAAAAATCACATTTTGCTTTCTGTCATCTAATTGGTAAATATTTGGGACGTCGTGAATGATGCAGCTATGAACATGTGTATACAGGTATTTCTCAGACATCTGATTTTTTATTTACTCAGATACAGACCTGGAAGAACCAGCAGGCAGTAAAGCAAGTCTAGTTTTAGTTGTTTGCAGAAGATATATATGTGTGTATGTGTGTGTGTGTGCACGCGCGCGTGCGTGTGTGCGCGTGCGTGTGTGCGCGCGTGCGTGCCAGGCTTGTCAAGGCATGGCTAGTAGTCCACAGAGAAATTGATACAGACAAAACATCAGTCTGGCTGGACTTCCCTAGAAAGCATTTTGCCATATGTTTAAAAATGGTGATCGTTCCCAATTTTATATATTACAACCTTGGGACTAGTGTCAAGAAAATTAGAACATACAGGCTTAATGGACATCTTTTACTTTATTATTAACTGATCACATCTGTCCCTCAAAATTTGTGGATATATGAATATAAATGTGTGTATGTACAAAGTATACAGGCCTGTAATATGTTTATTATATTAACATGATTATTTGTATGAATATATTCATACTTTTGGGCTATCTCTTGTTGATATACAGATACTCTATTTTACAAAGGTTGACTTGTAATACTGTGTATCTTGGTATCTCACTGTCGCTCGCTCTTTGAGTATTTATTCTCCTCGTCACAACTGACAGTGTTGGATGTGCTCAGTGCTCTTCTTTGCTGTATTTCAAACAATCTCCTCCTCACTCTCCTCGGATGGATATCTTTTCCATGCACGCAAGATGTCCCCCCACCTAGCCCCAACCCATGAAAGACCATTAGGGGTCTTAAAAGGATGATTTATTTAAAATTCCAAGCATTTCAACATACCAGCAAGAGGGACTCTCTAAAAGTCAGGTTATATTTCCTTCAACATTCCCTGTACAGTAAGTTGTCATTGTCAGTAATTTTATTAGCCATTTCCAAAGATTTATGTACTTAAATTCTGACAAATATTTTTCAAAGCTACCCGAAACTGACTTTTGAACCAGCGAATATCCTCTGGGGTGGCTAAGTCTGGCTTCAGGGTGGGTGCGTTCACCTATAGAATTCAGTTTTCCAGTTAGAACTTCAGTTTGTAAAAATACCTTCCCACCATAATTAGAAAAACTCATGGATATTAAAACTAAGCAAATGTGGAGTTAAAAACATGTCAGGCTCCTAGACAAACTGAGGCACTGAATAGAATTGAAGAAAGGTCCATTCAAAGGAATATTATTACATTTGGCATTTAAAGAGTTTCTGCTAGACTTTAGCTATAATTGCAGTTACTGAGGTCATGAATTAAACTCAAATACTTATTTGTATCTTACTTTTAGATATGGTTGGAAGCATTAGGAGTTGTGGGAGTATAAGTCTAGTTGAAGCAATATGTTTTGGTTAGTGAATTCGTTTCACCAAGTCAGTGGCAATAGGAAGCTCCTAGGCAGTAGAATAAGGGAGCGATGGACTCATCTCTCAAACGAACTGTGTTTCAAGTGGACTGTGTCCAAATGGCTCAGGGCCATCCATAATGGTAAACCTGAAAGGTCAGCTAGAGGCACAATTAAAGTTATGAACCAGCACCAAGCACGAAGGAGCTTTCTCTGGAACAATGAAGCATGACCATCATATGGCATTCTAGTGACTTAAGGCACTGATGTGATTCACGTATCTTAGCAACCACAAAATGCTCTCGCACCTAACTTAATTACATTTTTATTAGATGTACTTTTACATTTGAAAATGTATGAAATAACGTATTAAGTAAATGTGAAACTTATTTAAATTGTAGAGTTAAAACATTCGCTGTGGAAGATGCTGGTGCTCCCTCTGCTATCCCTAGCTTGCCTATGCTATCCATGAGCTGGTGTGGTGGTTACGATGAGAAACCTCCCCACAGGCTTGGGTGTTTGGAGGGTGCAATCCGCAGTTGGCAGAACTCTGTGGAGAACCTGAAGGCTTGTAGGCCCACTGGAGGAAGTGTATCACCTGAACGTGGCCTTTGGGAGTTACGGGCTCATCTCACTTGCATTTAGCTGTCTGCTTCATGTTTGCTGTTGAAGACATGGTCTCTCAACTTCCTCTTCTTGGGCCATGCCTGCCACTTGCTGCCAAGCCACCTCCCAAGAGAGACTCTTTTATTCCCCTAGGGTCATAAGCCAAAATAAGGTGTTTCTTCCATAAGTCACTTTTAGTCATGGAGTTTTTCCACAGCAACAGGAAAGTAACTACTACGGTTGGTATTTAACTACACAACTCTGTGGAACAATCTTCAAAATACGTGCTTTGGCTTTACAATGGTAGGCTATATCAGTTTTTCAAGGTGGGAGAATAGATTTACCTTTTTAACATCTGTGGTGGTCGGAACAGGTATGGCCTCCATAGAGTCATGCCATTAAGGAGTGGCACTATTGGGAGGTGTGGCCTCGATGGAAGAAGTGTCACTGCGGAGGTGGGCTTTGAGGTCTCCTCTGCTCAAGCTCTGCTCAGTGCAGAATCTCTCTGCTGCCTTGGGATCAAGATGTGGAACTCTTGGCTCTTCCAGCACTATGTCTGCCTGCTATGTTTCCTACTATGATGATAATGGGCTAAACCTTTGAAACTGTAAGCCAGCCTCAATTAAATGTTGTCCTTTATTAAGAGGTGCCTTGGTCATGGTGTCTCTTCATAGCAATGAAACCCTAAGGAAGACATGGTCTCTCCTTTGTATGTCATTACTACATACATGTTCTTCTCTTCTCTCCTCTCAACTTCTCTTTTCTCTTTTTTCTACTTTATTGGGACTACTACAACAACATTACAAATCAAGGGCTAGTTTTGTGTACATTTTTCTCAGTGAATACTGTTGATATTACTGTCCATATGTGAACTATACAGAGACTTGGCAATATATAGTCTTTTAGGGTTAATGTTTCTCAATTGTGTAATTTGAACTCCTTGTAATTAGTAACTATCTCATTTGGGTGTGGTGACCTAATCCTACAATCGTAGCATTGAGGAGACTTAAACAGGGTTTAAACTTCAAGGACAGCCAGGTATAGAGACAGAACCTGGGACTTCAAAACAAGTTTACTCATTACTTAGTTTGCTGGATTCTTTGGTGTGTACTCACCATGGATTCAATTCTATAGCTCTCTCGAACTGCGTTCATCATCTGGGTGCCTACTGGGTGCATACTGGGGAATCCTATGCACTCTTATTTAGAAACCCAAGTTAAGGACATCTAAGAATACTTAGTTTCTTTTCGCATTTTCTCAGAATGAAAACTTCTGGAAGAACACTGAGAGCAGGAAAAATTCCATTTCACGAATTGTTACAATGTTTTCAGTGTCCCTAACAAGGAGTGAACTCCAAGGGAGTGGGAACCATGCTTGTTGCCATGATTAGTGTCTTAGAACAGGCCCAGAGCAGATGTATAATAGCAGTCCTGGCACAGAATGCAACACTTTCTAGTGTGGTAGTTTCCTGAGCTAGACGGTCTCATTGTAGTCATTCTCACAGCAGCCACCAAAAGTGAAATGGAAACGAATAACCCTAAGTAATTTAAAGAGGAAAAAGCGAACAATAAACATGGACTAATAAATAATGATTAGCATATGAATTAACTCTTAATTATTTAAGTAAATAACTTAGACATTATAGCTAAATTACTAATAAACCATTAAAGTAATTGGCTGTTAGTTATTGATGTACACAGGCATCGCTGAAAATGTCATTGCATGTGTCTCCGGGTTTTCGATAACTCTGGACAGAGGTTTGGGATAATTCAATATTCAGAGCATGTCATCCCCCAGAGTTTCACACCAGTTTCAAACTGCACTTGACTGGTGGTCGCTGCTGAACGGGAAGTTACACTCATCAGCACCCCTCAGAGAAAGTGTTCTGACTGATAATCTGTTCACCTGGGGTAAGGCAGAAGCAGGGTTATGAATTCTGTACTTGGCTGCACAATGATGCTTCCACACAAATAAACTGTAGCTAAAATGTTAGGATTGTAGCCCTGGTTCTTATGAAAGAAAATGTAATGGACAGTCAAATAAACCCAATGCTCAAGTAACCCTGAAAGAAATAACAATGCTGACATCATCCATGACTGCATGTCTAGGGTGTGATGGTCACTATGCAGGCACTGGGAACTCCAATTCTTGCTCTCCTACTCAATTCGGAGTGAATGAAGATTGGTATACATAATAAATGCAGAACAAAAAAGAACTTGTCATTTCTGCTCAGAACAAGTGGGTATCAATATCTGTGTCTGAAAATATGAGTTTTGTCACTTGGAGGAGATGTTAACATTCGAGTCAGAAGGTATAATGTATTATAGGCAAAGCTGTAAAGGGGTTTAGCATTTCTCAGTGTAGAGAGAGAGGAAGGCTGGGGTCATGGAGGAAGAGGAGTGTTACTGTGTGTGTGTGTGTGTGTGTGTGTGTGTTGTGGTGTTGTGATGTTGTGACAGGAGAGGCTGAAATGGACAAGACACTGAAAGGTTTCCACTGAGAATATGGATGTTCTTCCAAGGGCGGAATAGACTGGAAGCTTACAAAGCCTGTTAGGTGGTGGCACAGGCCACTGGCTTCGATGGCACATGATAGACCAAATAAAAAGAAGGGATGAGAGAGCAGTGGCAGGGACCACTGGACTCAGGATATGAGTGGGGACGATGAGTAGAGCTTAGAGGTGACAAGAAAAGGTCTCAGTGAACACGAGAATTGCCTGTTAGCTGACATGAGGAAAGCAAGAGAGGAGGAATAGTAGGGGTATAGAGATGCGATCATGACAAGGCGGTGGAAGCATCTCAAAGAGAAAGATGCTCTAGGGCAATCCACTAAAGCAGTAACTCTGGACTGCGGGAACATTTTAGTTCAGTCTACAGATCCACCAGAATTCCAATCTTACAACTCTGAGAGAAGTGGGGAATAACATTTAAGAATCCCTTTATACACAAATCTCTATCTACCAGGACTGTAAACAGGGATTGAACCTGTTCTGATTACACTGGGGCACAGGGAGACCAACCAACGCATCCCCTTGGCAAGCCAGCAAAAATCATTGGTCCCCGAAACCATGAGTATAAAATGTGTACCAAGGAATGGAAATAGCGTCTACTGTAGAAAGTCTTGTTTTCATGTAAACTTTAGCTATAGTTTCCATCATGGAAGGTAGCATAGCCAAAACAGTACCACTCAGGGGAACTGTGTGCGGGTCCTGCATATTCAGGACCCTGAGCATCCACTGTGCCTCTTTGTACCTCAAGTTTCCACCCTTGTAAAGTGATAATCTCTGAATTCCCTTCCAGCAAAGAAATACTCAGGGCTTCTATGGCAGAGTAAGACATTCTTAACCAGTTGCCCTAAAACACACTTGACATTTCATAGCATAATTAAGATGCTAAAACAGTCATGTCAGCCACTATTTGAAATTAATAGATTTTCCATTTGCTGTTTAAGAAATTCCTTTTCTGACTTACTACGGGTTTATTGCTCTTGAAAGTATTACAGAGGGCTGTTTACTTGCTCCTGTCTGATACAGCGTTCTCTGGACAGCCCTAGCATTCCTGTCACATAATAGAGAGCAGAGAGGGATACCTAATATCCAAGGGGGTTCCACGTCTCCTGAAAACTTCCATCCCAAAATTTCATCAAGTCCACTGGTAAAAGAAAGCATTGCCAGAAACTTCTAGCTGTGACATATCAGGTAGCTAAAACGTCAACTACACTTTTTCTTCTCAGTTGGACATGTGTACAGCTGACTAAGAAAACTGGGGTTTGGCTTAGAGACTGAAAATGAAAGCACCACAGTTTAATGCTTTAGAACTTCATACATGTATGTAACATGTTTTGATCAAATATGCCCCTCATTTCTTCCTGTCTCTTCCCTTCACTACTTTCCCCTCCTAATAGTGCATACTCTTATTTTAAACTTAGGTACTGGCCCAGGTGAACCCTGTATGTACATGGATGTAGGATGCACCTAGAGCATAAGTAGCTTCTGATGGGCTGCTGCATTCTAGAAGAAAGCTTCATTTCCAACAACTATCAGTTGCTAATTCCTCCCCATCTAGGGTTGGAGCTCTATGAACCCCTCCCCTTTCATGCTGGGATTTTTGCTGGCTTGGTTTTATGAACACATGGCTATGAATTTGTGTACAATTGTCCTGTCATTTCTAGCAAATAGTTTCACTGTAGAGCCCCACTACCTTTGGATATTACAATCTTTCCTCTTCCTCTTCTAACATAATCTCTGAGCTTCGCAGGGAGAGATGTTGTCAGAAGCCTAGAGGTAAGGCTATGGCAATTGAGTTTTCTGGAGGTGGCCAACCGCTTTGCATGACTATGATAATGGGTGAGCTCTGAGATGTGGGGTCCTCAGGATCCCAGGATTGCTTCTTGTTGCTGACGTGCCTTTCCTGCCTTTCCCATAGCATAATGATTCCTGGGCATCAGCCCGCCTTATTGTAAATTTCTTACAGATTAACATGAGGATGGACTTTCATAAATTAATGCTGTTTAGATGAATCAATAACCTTATAGCATTCTTGATTTGATTCAAATAATTTTAGGAAGAAATTTTAAGATGTTTTAGTTGTTTTGCCAGAAAGATATAATGAATTTAGAATCTAGAATAGAATCTGACCTCTCATAGAATAGCAAGTGAAGGCTGCATAATAAGAAATACAGTGAGCTTTCAAATTACACTAAGAAGAGAAATAGGCTTGGGACAAATTTGTGATCAGGGTAAAACATTCATTTTAGGTCAGGTCCAAAGATGAAGCCCCAGGTGTGCACTATGATAAAGCAAGGCATGTGAAACTGTTGTTTTAAACTTATAATGAGCTTATAGAATGAAACACTGCTTTGAACTTACTATAGACATCCTTCTGTAACTCCCCTTCTGTGTAACACTTTATCTGTGAGGTAATTTTATAAAGAGCTTTCAGAGAGAAGAAATAAAGTGTGGCCTTTGGGGCTCCATTCCATCCATCTAATGTGTATATGTATATGTCTTTTTGTCTATATGTATGAACATACATAAGTATGTAGGTATATGTGTATGTATATAAGTATGCATATGTACTTGTGAAACAGGTGGTCAGGCCATACAGAGAGTGTCTGTCTCTGTCTGTCTCTCTGTGTGTGTGTGTCTGTGTGTCTGTCTGTCTGCCTCTCTTCTTCCATTTCTTTTCTCTCTAGCTCACAAAGAGTTAATGAAATCTGAGCTTCTTGTCCTTCCAGTGAGGATCCCTTTGAACTAGAGAGAAAAACTAAGTCTTCTTTCTTAAGTCTTAAGTCTTAACTCCTGCTATCACCAGGAGTTAGTTATATTGCCAGAAGCCAGTAGCTTCTTAGACCCAGTCAAGTTACGATTCAGATGTCCCACTTAGAGTTGAGAACTTGACAGTCTCCTATTCTCTACATGCTGGCCAGCTAAGGTTCTCTGCATTTATCACCATTAATTACTTTTCCATTTGTGTAATAAAACACCATGACCTGGGGCTGGGGATTTAGCTCAGTGGTAGAGCACTTGCCTAGCAAGTGCAAGGCCCTGGGTTCGGTCCTCAGCTACGAAGAAAAAAACAAAAACAAAAAACCACCATGACCTAAAGTAACTTATAAAAGAAAAGGTATATTTAGGCTTGCAATTATTGAAGAAGAGTCTGTCATTTGGGGGAAGTATAGCAACAAGTGACAGACACTGTGGCAAGAACAGAAAGCTGAAAGCTTACATCTTCAAATCAGAGAGAGTGAACTGGATGAGACCTGAGGCTTTTAATCAAAGCCTGCTCCCAGTAATACAGCCCCTCCAGCATTACATGAACCGTCACAAACTGTGCCACCACTGGGGACCAAGTGTTCAAATGCCTGAGACCAAAGGAGACATTTGTTATTCAAACCTCCACAACCAGCTACTGCAAAAAATGTCACTTATGAGTACTGATAGATGCATTTGTCCAGGGGAATAAAGAAAAGAATTTAGAGAACAGTTTAATGTTGTGTCCATTTAATAGATTGATGAGTGGTATTAGGTTCTTGGCCTGTGATCGTGTAAGTCATGGGTTTGTGGCTCACTTAACAGTATCAGGCATGAGTCCCATCTTGTGGAACAGGACTTAAAACCAGTGAGAGATTGGTTGGTTTCTATCATGATGTTCATGCCACTCTAGGATACCAGTGAGCATACTGTGCCAGGCCAGATGTCATTGTGATTTGCAGGGAGCAGAGTTGGGTCAGACTGTTTGTTAATTCAACTGTGCCATTCATAGAACCTTCCAGTACTCTGAAAGCTACCTACTGGGGATGAGACTTTATGTTGATACAAGATTGATTTTTCTGTACCCTGTGATAATTATGTGTTCTCTTCAAAATAAAAAGTCTTAACATCGAGTTCTGGAGAGTCATCAAGAGCAATAGCCTGTAGGTTGATGTCTTTATGCAGGTGAAGGCAGGTACAGGATAGAACGAGGCCTGTCATTGGATGGGAAGAAAGGATGGGTGAGAGAAAAGTTTTAGAGAGGAGGAGGAGACTGGAGCGAGGGAGAGCAGCTGGAAGAAGCAACATGGAAGCAGACGTGAACAATTCTCGCCGCGCGTCCTACATAGGTACAGGTTGTTATGAATGTTCCTAAGGGATGGCTGTGTACAGGGTTCTGTGTGTCTAGATGAGCAAACTGTATCTTATCTAGGTGGGCGGTTTATATCCTTATCAATTGATTGTAAGTTAGTTGGGTGGATGTATTGTTGTGGTGTGGGGCCACGCTAGCACGGCCCACAGAACGCGATGGTAACAGCCTGTTGAGGGGACAGTGTGTGAAAACAGCTGACAGAGAAACAGCAAGAGCGCACAGATCTGAGCAGAGTGGGAAATTTAGGAACCAGGTTGAGTGCCTTTTTTAATTTTACTGCAATGACTTCAGTCTTTACCAGACATTTAATTTGCCTGTGTTATGATCTTGGACTTCTTAGTCTCTTTACCTATGAAATGCAAATTCCGTTCTCTAAATTTCCAGACTAGGACATTTTGTTATACAGTAGAAATGGACTAATGGTGGATACTTAATACTTCATGTGCAAAGAGGGGAGTTCATACCCTTGTTAGCCAGACCAGGAACAACACTGGGAAGCCATCTGGTTTACCTGATAGTGAGGGTGAGCAGCATATACAATGCCTCCAAAGGAGAGTCACCAACAGTGTCCCTCCTGTCACCTGTCAGGCTAACCAGAGATCATTCAAAGACAGTACCAGGGGCTTAACAGCCTTGCTCTCTCCAGTTCCTGTTATAGCAGCTGTGACCATTTCCTAAGACCTTCGGTCCTTTCAGAGGACTGTAATTAGAAAGCACAAATGATGTGGCTGTCTTAGTAAGGGTTCCACTGCTGGGAAGAGACACCATGACCACAGCCACTCTTATGAAGGACAGCATTGAACTGGGGCTGGCTTACAGTTCAGAGGTTCAGTTCGTTATCTTCATGGCGGGAATTCATGGCAGCATGAAGGCCAACATGGCAGGAAGTGACTGAGACACACTCCTTCCAAGTAGGTCTCTCCTACGCCAACAAGGCTACGCCTCCTAATAGTTTCTGTCCTATGAACCTATGAGGTCCATTCTTATTTAAATCACCACACTAACATTACCCTCAGTCAAGTTTACAATGGGAATGAAGCTGATCCTCTGAAAAGTCAGGGAAACTCGCCTCCCAGAGTTGAGTAGTTCTTTTAAGCAGCTGAACTCAGCTCAGAATGAAGTGTGGTTTGCTCCCTGCATGGAACTGCTCCAGTGCCCTGTGCTCCTCATCTGTCTGTCCCTCTCCTCTCAGAAGTTAGCTGTCTGAAGGAGACAGATTATTGGGGACCACAGGGGACAGAAACAACTTAATCTGTTAATAACCAAGGGAATGTTGGGAAGAAGAGAGTCTCATTTGGGGGCTTGCTGGGTACAGGTATTTGTTCCATAGCTCCATGGAGAGAATGTATACCCGTATTTAATTGCTAGGGTGGGGTAGGTTTCCCAGTCAGGGAGAGAAGAGGATAAGTATGCCTGTGTGGCTTCACTGCTACTGCTATGGCTTCTATGATTAAAGCTGGAAATGCTACTGCGGCTTTACGAGCTTCTATCAAGAATATATATATATATATATATATATAAGCAACCAAAATGATGTTACCTGAGAAGACCTAGGTATAGCAAAGACTGCTGGGTCTCCACATCTTCAATGAGTCCTTGAATCACAAAACTCTGCAACTGAGAAAGTTATCAACATGGCAAAGGGAGGAGGTTTCTACTCAGAGGTATCCCATAGAGTTTGGACTCTGATTCCCTATAGTAGCAGTTATTCCAACTTTTGAAATGAAGCTATTTATTTCTATCTATCTATCAGGCTCATGCTGAATTGGAGTACTTGACCCCTGAAGAACTGTATCCTACTGCCCAACTAGAAAAATCCAGCTCACATTCAGTGACTGGTAAAGAGAAAAGGATTCAAAGGACCTGTTTATCAAATGGAACTGGTTAAAACAATCACATAACACTGAGACTCCATCTCACCCAGGTAAGGGCAGCTGCCATCGAGAAAAGAAATGATCACCGATGCAGGCAGGACGTAATCACTCCTGGGTGAAACAGAGACTACTTCAGCCACTATGGACATCAATACAGAGCCTCCCCTCATCACAGAGCTCCCGTGTGCTCCAGTGAAACCATTGCCGGGCCTCTGCCTGAGGGGTCTAAATCACTGCCAGAGAGAGCTGCGCATGAGTGCATCCCGCGGCACCATGCACAGTGGTTAAGAGGTGGAGCCAGTGCAGAGCCCTGATGGAGAAAGGGTAAAGGGATTTCGAGTATCATACGGATGTGAAAAGGAATTTTACTAATCTTCCATAAAGTGATGGAAAGTGGCGAGCACGCTAAATGTCACGGGCATGACATGCAAAGAAGAACCAGTGCATGTTCTCTCATATGAAGAGTCTAGGTTTACATACAGACCATGTGAGAGCAGAATGGGACTCTGTGGGGGGGAAGGAGATCCAGAGGGGAGGGTGGAGGAGAGGCTGAGAGGGAAACGAGCAGTGTAACATGGTCGTGGGCTCTCTTATAGGTAGTACACACACATGTACATATACACACATGTACACACACACATGTACACACACAGAAACATACAAAAACATGCACGTAGGATGAAAGCAGAAGGCTAAGTGGACCAGGAGGAAGAGGTACAAGGAGGTTTTTGAGAAATGAACAATACACACGTGTGGAAACCACAGAAGACTATTATTATACAGTTATCTTAAAATACTTAAAAGATCTTTAAGTGTCTATAACCAGTTATCTAAAACACAATGCACAGCTATTGATCTAAATTAAGTCTACCTGTAATAAGATTAAATTACTCGTTATAGGACATTTTAGTAAGTCTTCAAGTCAGTAAATTATTTATTCATACTTTGTCATTATAACATGGCAGTAAATCACCTTCACAAACATAATCCAGAAAGAGATTGGGGAGGGCAAACTGATTTTCACAAACCTGGGAAAACCCCTTAGTGTAGGATTCTGTACCACATCATTGGCACCAAGCAAATGAAACTCAAAACACTGCATGAACACTACACAGCCCCTAGAATGGAGAAGATAAACGTCAGGGGCAGAACTCGGCATCAGGGGCCACCATACCTCTGCCTGGAACGGAAGACGCTAAAGCCACTGAGAAATGGGCGGCTTCAGGAGATGCGACAGCGGGTCACCCAGCTCCCCACCCTTAGGGAGATGTTTCCACTTCACAACAGCCCTATTTATGATGGCCTCACACAGGGAGTCACTCAAATCTGTGGTGAATGGACAAGCAAATCCCAGTGTGCCCTCTCAGTGGCACCTGTGCAGTGACAAAATAAACAGCTGACATTCACTTTGTGATGATTTTCAAGACAATTCTGAATAAAAATAGATAAGCAATTTCATTTGTATAACACGGGGGTGCTGGCTGTTTCAATGATCTTTTGTGAGGATAAGATCTGGGTCAGGGCTCACTCACTCGCCCTTCTGTCTCTCCTGGCAGCTTCGTGAGAATCCATGACTTTAGCCTCTCCAGCTCAGTTCTGCTGAGCTCATGGTACACATCTGGGAGACTGTGAAACGTTGTGCTCACTCCCAGAGACTTCAGGTTTGAGTTGGTCTCCTCACCCCACGCATGAAGAACTAGGTCATCCGCAGTGCCATGACACTGGAAGAGCTCGGGGAACGCGCGGCCACCTTGCTGAAGATCCTAAAGGAAGACGTGAGACAACCGGGTTAGGCAATCAGTCAGAGAAGACCACGCGTAGTTCACTACAGCTCTGTACGTGGTACAGAGCGAGGTGTGCACCGTACGCCAGTGAGCAAGCTTCTGTGAGGGATGTGTGGGTGTGTGCGCTCCGTTTACACCACTGAGGACTCTTCAAAGGCCAGTGAAGCATTCCCATAACAACTGGATGGAAAGGCAAGGACAGAGCTCTTTGTGGGGAGACTAGGACGAAGAAATACAGAGCTGAGCATAACTGGAGAGAAAAGCCACATCCTACTACTCTGTTCAACTTTCAGTCATGAAGCTGTAATGCATTATGGAGCTGCACTGGCCTTATAATTGATTTTTGAGTAGACTCGTAACGAGCAAGTCCGACCGTAGCCTTTCCTTCTAGTTTGGTATAATGGGTTCATATAACACTAAACATCTTCCTCTCTGACTGTCCTTTCCATGGTGTGCTAGCTGAACACAGAGGCCTCCTGCACTCGACCTGACTCACCTGGCCATGAGTTCCAGGCACCATCGATCTGTGTCAACTAGGCACCACATCGTATTGCTTAATTTCGACTTTAGTTTTTTTGTGTTTGTTTCACGTTACATTTGCTTATTTGTTTTATGAGTTCCAGAACTTACCTGGTAAACAGCAGAGGCTTTATTCAGAAAACCAGAAAGAACAAATACTCCTGCCACTCCTGGGTGTTTTCTGTAGGCTAAATGCATCGCCATGCAGCCTCCCATAGAAAATCCCCCTAAAGGAAGGAATACACAGGCTCATCAGAAGAGGAGGGGCGCACACATGGCCCCAAGGCCCTTCAGAGTAAAACAGGTCAGTACCAATCTTTCACGAGCATTTTAAAGGCTCTGGAGGTATGAAGGAAAGACTCCTAAAGAGAACTTCAGTCTCCATCTCAGGCACTGCTCTTTGGCTGAAGAGACACCATAGCATGGCAGCTCTTCTAAAAGAAAACCTCAACCTGGCTTAGAGTCCCACAGGTTAGTCCGTTATCGTCAAGGTGCAGAGCATGGTGGCAGGCAGGCAAACATGGAGCTGGAGAAGCAGCTAAGAGCTACACTCTGATCCTCAAGAGGAGAGATGGGGACAGGGTGTGGGGGAGTGTGCCTGGGCCTGGTGTGGACACTTCAAACCTCAAATCCCACCACCAGCCCAGGGATACAGTTCTTCCAACAGGGCCACATCTACTCCTCCTCATCCTTTCAAATCATTCCACTCTCTGGTGACATAAGAACCTGTGAGGGTGATTCTTATCCAAACCACAGGTCTTCTTCAGGTCTCACAGAACAGGTCCTGTTGTGAGTGAATAATGCCAAGGCTGGTGGTAAAGGGATGTATTATACAAAGAGACAGACTTAGGAAGGAAATCACATACATCAAGAAAAAGCAGACACCTGACTTAGTTACGCTTCCAGTGTCTACTTTATTTATAGGCGCCCTCACACCACACCTGCAGTTAACATGTTCCTCTCTGTACCACTTGCTGTGCTCCACCAATAGTCGTGTTTCTGTTCTCTTCCCCATAACAGAGCCTGGTAACGTCTGCATTAGGAATGAATGGTGGTTAGAAACAATGGGGAGCTAGCAAAGCTTTTTTGGAATACGATATTAGTTTGCAAACGGAGGAGATAGAATAAAATAAACTCACTCATACGAGAAAAAAATCATTTACTTAATAATTTTAAGTGAGATAACTTAGCCAGCCCTTGGTGTTGGAACAGGGTCTTATTATGTGACCCAGGCTGGCCTGGAACTCATGCTTCTCCTGCCTTAGTCTCTTTTAGTGCAGAATACTGCACTCGTGGCTGGAACTAGGCAACTTAAGGCACACAGAGACCCTGCTATGTCAGAGCACAGCTGAGGTAACATGTGCATTGCGGATTAGGGATGCTGTGTCGGGAGTGAGGCCTTGCATGGCCAGAGCTCAGAGCTCCACAGGGGGTCCTAGCCTTCAATGAGAACTGGAGCCATCTCATTTGTATCCTACGAGAAATAAACGAAAGGAAACCACACATTTACAGGCTTTAAAATTACATCTGGCACACAATTCAGTCTCCTAATTTTCAACCTACTGCCCTACTTCACATAATAAAGTACTATCTGAAACTCATCGGAAACCATCATGTGAACTTATGAGATACTCCCTCTCTACATCTAGAAGACTGAGGCCTGAGGAGGCAGGTGTGTAAAAGTACACTTTATCTGCCTGAAGCAACTGTTGTCTCTGAGGCCTACTGACTCCGTCTGCTAACCTAGGCCTAGTCCTGGAAGCGTCCAGTCTCTGTACACTGTAATCCAGGCCTAGAATGTTTCCAGCCTCTGAGACTGACCGCTGAATACGCTCACCCTTCCTCATTCCTTCTGAGCTCTGGCTGATTTAACTCCACCATTCTGGTCTGAACACCTCTCTAAGCTGACTTACTCAGTCTGAATTCTCTTTGGCCTCTGGCTTTTTGCTCTGCTTGGCTCCCAACCAGGTCTGGCCGTCCGTTTTGATCTTTAGGCTCCTCCTCACTCTCATTCTGTCTTCACCTGTGTCTATCTTGTTCTCTCTCTGCAACTGGTCTCCTCAACTCTCCCAGTGAAACTGCCTCCTCCTCTCTCTGTGTTACCCCTCAAGTCGCTTCCTTTTCTTCTTGTCTTGTGAGAGCTGGATGTATCTTATTCTGTTAAATCTTCCTCTGATTCATCACTTTGTCTACCACTCAGTTGGACATCACTTTCAAACACGTGTTTCCTTCTACAAATTAACTTTGTCTTCATTGTTTGTGATTAACGGTGTGTGCTAAGGGCTGAGCCATACACAGCTAGGAACAAGGGTTTCCAGTTCACAGTCTCGGGGTTCACGATGTGGTCAGACATCTTGCAGCACAGGTGGCCTGCTTAAAGGCGTGTCCTTAATTTTAGGTATGAAGTAAATCTTCTGGGATACAAATCACTGTGACAGAACTAATGAACTCCCTCTCAGCCTTCGAACCTGTTCTTCCTCTGGGGAAGGCAACTGCCATTAATTAGGGCCCAGGATTCAAATGTATATAAGAAAGCTCGCAAATGGCATTGTTTAGATTTCTCCTAAAAGGCACAATTTGCAAATAAGAAAGCATGATAAGGATGAATATTACGCCTGTACTTTTATTTCTCCAGGAAAAAATGAGAGGAGCTCACCAGTAGCACGTCAACTTAGAGGTTTAGTGACTGGACCTGCGCAGACAAGAGACACCTTAAAGGATGATAGGACCAGCGCCATCCCCAGATACAAGACAACAAAGGAAGTTTCCGGAGCAGCTCCGTGCAGGAAGAAGGAATGTGCGCACCTCTAGCTGTGTGTCTGTACAAGGCTGCATCCTCCATGCGTCTCCTTTGGAAACCGCCTGAGAGTCTGCAACCCACTGAGAGGCATCCCTGCCCTCCTTTGCTCGTTAAACACCCAGCCACGTAAAGTGCCCGCACAGGACGGCAACTGAATCCTTAAGTCTGCATAACCAATCCACATTTGGTGGTAGGCCTCCATACTGCCAGCTCAGAGGGAGGCAGGATGATCAGGAGTTCAAGGTCGACCTAGGCTTGTCTCAGAAACCACCAACCAAACAAAAATGTGACGACTTAATATCTCAGAAATTGATATATTAGCAATAATGTATAAGCTTCTCTTAACATTTTCCTATCTTAAAATCTGGATCAGAATGAGGATTAGATTGAAAAGGTGGGAAACTAACTTCTAGTCTGCCTGAGACATAGCCTACCTAAATGTATGAATGAATTCACTAGAATCTAGGACTTACTTTCCAGGAAATCTGGAGAGCTACAGTAGCTAGGCTTAACAGTTTCCACCAGGCTTCTACACAGAGTGTGAGGTTGGTCAGTACTAACACTTGAGTCTTCAAAGGCTTCCGACATTTACATCTCTCTTAACTATACAAATCCATTCTTCGCTGGGGATGAGGATCACACTCTCTCAGAAGAGAATCACAGCTGTCCTACCCTCATGGACTGATGCTGGGAATGCTCACTTCTAGCTCTTCCTTTGTTCTCATCCATTTATAGATATTGTAAAGGCAAACGCACTGCTAAACACATGCTGTGTGTGTGTGTAGGGGTCAACAGACACACAGAGAGACAGAGAGAGAGGGGAATCTGGTGGGCACACAAGGCTCAGAAGAGGAGGGAGGAGGCAGGCCATCTCATTGACACTGTGGTAAATCAGGTTTAACAGTTCCCCTCTAGCAAGGCAATATTCATTCACAGGAGGAACCATAATAAATCATACTAGAAACTGTTCCTAGCATTAAATTTCTTGCTGGAATTTATTAAGTGGATCTTTATTAAACATAAAATTCAAAAGCCAGACATTGTGCACACGGCCACTTCTGCGACTGACACTTTAATAAGGTCTTCAGTAAAGAGCATAAGGACTTAGCATTCACTGGAGAAGAAAGATCCCCCTATGCTTAGAGCAGGGCTGGGCACAGCAGGATCTTCATAAATATTCACTGGATAAATGAGGTTCATGTAAACTGAACTTTGAAAAAGATACTTCTGCAAGGAGGCAAGTTTACTGTCAGGAAATGTCATTTCTGGCAACTTAATTTGATAGGATAATAAAGCTGTTAAAACTATGTATGGTTGAAGCTGGATAGGAAGGGTGGCGCTCAGGTGAAACTGAAGCACTTGGGAAAGGGCAAGGGAACTGAATTTCACAGCAACTTGAACAACAATGCTCACAAAAGAAAAGGAAATCTGGAATGGGGAGAAAATGACTAGACTAGAAAAAAATTAAAAAAAAAATATGAGACTCAGTCATGGACCAGTAGAAAAATCTCATCACATATGTCTGATGTCAAACGCTTTTTGACCTGGATATTTGGGGACCTCAGCTGTCGGTGAGTAATTCCACACTAAGCATTATGGGTTAAGTACAAACATGGTGGTGACTGAAGAAGGATCAGCCTTCTGTGGACATCAGGACTACGCCAGGGCTAAGCAGCTGTTCTTTCCTGAGAAACCCAAGTCCCTGAATCACATATTCCCCCAAACACTGTTCATGAGTGTTTCAAAGACAGCCACTGTGGCCTGGGAACCAAATTTTTGTGTTTAATTGTTAGGTAGCTTAAATGTGAGCGTAGAGAGCCATGGCCGGCGGTGGCAGCTGAACGTTACGAGGGATAACATCTAACTGTACCAGAGAAAACAACCCCAGCCTAAGCTAAAGATCTAGAAAATAAAATACAATAAACCAAGCAAAGAGGCCCAAATATGCTTTAAAGTGATTATAAAACTTTACACACCAAGCCCCTTTGACAGTTCATTTGCATTAAGTAGGAAATCTAGTGAGTTTGTGTGGCTTCAGTGTCCTTTGATGAGACTAGCCTGAAAAAGAACAACCAAAGAAAGAGGCCAGGGGTGGGGGGCGAGAGGGGAGAAGAAAAAGAAAAGAGGGGGGAAAGCACATAAAAGTTTCCCCTGAGCTTTTCACCCATGTTGCTATTTATCACAATGGAGAACATATGCATATTGAAATGTCATTTTAAGTCCCTAACCCATTTAACCGTCCAGTGAGGTAATCATAGCTCCCCGCTTGCTAGCTTTGACAACACTGTCACCTTTAGTGTGGGGCCCTGTGAAAAGCAACTTTGTATATTTTCTCTCAAAGAAAACTGAACACAAAGGACGGGTTATGTGAGTCGATTTTCCATCTAGAAGTCTAAACTCCAGCCCACAGTATACTACTCAGTAAATAGAAAATAGTAAATTCATTGTCGGTAATGGTTATGGTGGGTGTTTATAGTTGCTGGTGAAGTATTTAAAGTAGTAAGAGGCAACAATTTAACAGAGACTTACGATTAACAAGCTGAATAAAACATGTTAAAAATAATAAACTTGGCTTTATGAACTCTTTGTATAAAATAAAACAGAAACAATCTATAAAAAACTCTATACTGGGAAAATTAACGTGTTCTATCTCAAAGCAAATTCCTTAGGACAAAAGCATGAAGTTTGCTATTAAGGGGACAGACTTTTTTTTTAATATACTTTTTTTTAAGGTAATAAAATTCTCAGTCCCTCTATTTCATTTACATGGTACTCTAGTACTCTGCAAACACTGGAAAAGGCTCAAACATCCTGGGAACCGACATCTCATGGTCACCGTCTTCCTTTCTGCACTTCCTCCCCTACAAAGCTCCCACGTTCTGATACTTCCACTCTTCTACAGATGCGTGCTAGGGTGCCAGTCCCAACTAAGCCGTTGGAGGCCTGGTAAATGTTGCTAGAAGATTCTGAGTTGTTTTTAATAAGTAAAAATACATTTATCCGCACACATATAGAGTGAACAATATTATCACATGTTTGCCCCAGGCAGGCCTTGGGGGTTCAGAAAATGGTGTTGCTAGACTGCATCCTGGGATTCCAGATGCCCCTCTGTTTTAATTTTATTTAAAAGCCTATATTTTAAATCCTATAATGTTAACATCGTAACTACAAGTCATTCTGTAATGTGTTTCCTCCACAGATAAAGCAAAAAAAGAAACCAATCCTGAGATTCTTAGTATCCAGGAGGTTTTCTAATGTTTTAACAGCTGAACACGCTCTACATTGGGTCCATAATGTGAGAAACCTTTGCACATGATTACAAAACCTATGAAAGTTAAAATCTAAATTCATAATTTGATGAACACTCATTGAGTGACTTCTATGTGTAGTGAATTTAATAGCTACATAATATGCAGTTTTATGATTGGACCATAATTATTAATTGTGCCATTCATGGTGAGTATATAGGTCACACATGTAACATATGTGTGGTTATATAAGAACATACTTCACCGTACTGTGAAATTTTGATCATACACTTATAGTACCAAAATTCTGGTAAGAGTCAGATTCTATACATCCTGGATCAAAATTGAACCTAAATTATATCAATATCTTCTCTTAACAAGTTATCACCACCTAGTGGCCATAAACAGACTCTGGTCATGGTAGAAAGTGCTTGACTAAATTGTGGGGCTTGGCTTCTAGGTTTCCTCTGTGCTGTCCATAATCTCTGAATTTTAATCCCTTGACTGGTGGAATGGAAACAATTATATCCTAATTTCCTCACCGCAAGGCTAAGCAGGACAGCTGCATGTGGAAGGAAAGCTTATGAAGACCTTCCGTACAAACAAGAGTGTCTACGACGGCTGCTATGTGCTAAGCTGAAGAGTCACCATCATCTCTAGACTTTGCGGTGCACACTGGAGCCTCTCCCTCTCCATTTTGATTTCTCTTCTTCAGTAAAAACATACGAAGTCCACGATGTAAATCTGAGAGGTATGGCCTGGCTATGAAATGTGCTTCTATTTTACACATGGCCATGGTGGATGTGTGAGGACTGCAGAAGGCAAGCCGCGCTCACACTGTTGGGCTACCTCATGGTACAGGAGTTAGAGCTGCTGCTACTGAACACATCTGGTCAACTTTCAGAAAGTAACTGGGAAGTTCAGAGCTGCAAGCTTGTGCTTCTTCTAAGTTTCATCACAACCTTTATAAACTCATATGCTAGATATGCTAAAAGCGAGCAAACTAAACACTGTCTTACATCCTTAAGTCACCCGACGAGGATCTGTGAATGTCTCCACAGACCACTCTTGCACTTCTTGCACTGACATACCTGGGTATGCAGATGTGCACCCCTGGCAAAGCTTTATGTACTTCCTCCTTTACAATGGAAGCTTATTAATGCTTCCTGTTAAGACAGTAAAGCGGGTCTTTGCATAAAACTTGGAAAATGCATCCCTCATGGCTCATTCCAGTCAGCTGAAACCTCCTCTGGAGCCATCGTTCTCTGTCTTCTCAATGTTCTGGTGTCAGTTCATTGGTCCATGACTCTCCTTATCTGGTTGTTTCCTTTCTGCTGTCCTAGTAACCTGCACATGTCACCTCCACATTATGGCTGACATCCCTCAGTAGTGAACATCCCATCATGGCTGAGATTCCTCAGTAGTGAACATCCCATCATGGCTTACACCCCTCAGTAGTGAACATCCCACCATCATGGCTCCCATCATGGCTGACATCCCTCTGTAGTGAACATCCTATCATGGCTGACATCCCTCTGTAGTGAACATCCCACCATGGCTGACATCCGTCAGTAGGAACATCCCACCATGGCTCACACCCCTCAGTAGTGAACATCCCATCATGGCTCACATCCCTCTGCAGTCAACATCCCATCATATCATTCATCTTCTCTATGTCTCATTGGTGATGATAAAGTCCTAGGGGTACATGCCACACTTTTTCCTTTTCTTCCACAAACAGGTTTCTTTTGTTTAAATCCTTTCCTGCTTTATGATCAGGTAGAGAGCTATTTTTCTAGGAGGAAGATGTTTTTAACCACTAAGGTCTATTTGCTGCCTCCGTACTACCTGCCCCACATCTTCCACTCATGTCGCCAATGATACTTCTACGTTCGAGTGTTTGACTTCTGTTCCTAGCCCATTAGAGTTTCTGAGAACTGTTACTACTCCAACACTTAAGTTTTATGAACAACCTGGGCATAAAAGTTAGTCTACATACCACTCCAAGGCAGATGACTCCCTGGGAGAAGCGGCAGACCACATACAGTACAAAGACCTGTTCCTAACTAAGCTCAACGCAATAAGATAGCATCCATCAAAATGACACACGAGGAAAGGATGGACCTTCCTCACCTCCTCAGATCTGAAGCAGCACTGGTTACAAAGTGTCAGAGGTTGAAGCTATAACCTCAGATACACATCTGATTATACACATTATCCCGTACGTCAGAACCCTGGCCATAGTTACACAGGAAGAATACGGAAGCTAGTACTTCCTTTTTGTATCTAAGAGATTTCCTACTGTACAACTACCTGCTTTGACAACATAACTTCGATTTTCAATATGGAGTGTGTATGTCACCCAGACACAAGTGAATGCATGCTCTCTTGAGCATATTTAATAGAAATTCTTTGGAATCAAAGTGCACAGTCCTGATTGCCCACTAAGTCCCTCTACCACAACGCTACAAACAGCACTGAGATTTCAACAGTTGGTATACACTCTAACAGATACATTAGAGTAAAGCTAGCAGAAACACATTTTGTAGTGATCTGTGTTTAAATGATCACTGAACAAGGACAATGGTAGAGGGTGGAAAAGCACATATACACCGAGGGACAAGGAAATAATCCACAAGGAAGAAATGGTGAGCCATCTCTGAACGGCAGGCAGTGTCATGTCAGGCTTCTAATAGCTGTCAGAGTAGATGAGAGAGAGAGAGCAGAGAACCTCAGCAGGAAATGCCAGCTACACTCCTTATCCTTCTATCCTACCTCACTGACACTGGCACATACATTCTTACCTATCAGTACCTCACTGACGTTTGCACATCTGAACTCCACGCTGTAGGGGCAATGGTCACTCATGGCACAGACCTCAGAGAGGCTGGAGCACCTACAGAGTGCTAAGGGGTAGCAGCTCAAAGTGCAAGCGCCTTCTTCCCTGTGCCCTGTGCTGTCAGCTGGGCTAGTGCCCAAGTCCATAACCAAGAGGCCATGGTTGCAGTGTCCACAATGAATAGGCCATGGGAACATTTTAAATACACAAGAAACTACAGCCAGCTCAGTGATTGGAAAAACCGCAGCAAAGGCACACGGGAGTACAATGTGCTGTGCTTCCTGCGTGAGCAGCGGCTGGTAAAGCTCATTTCTTGTGTACATGTGGCCAGGAGTCCACGTGTGTTTTACGACAGCCCACTGTGGAGTGGCTACTGTTATCACTGACCAGTTACACCGTGAACCAGGTAGTTAAGAAGGACAGACAGACAGGGTCCTATCTGCACTTCTGATATCCCCCACGCGCCCCCTCTCAAGCTAGGAAAGCAGTTTCACTGAAGCTGACTGGCTCATGCTACAGATTCTAACAATGTGCTCTTTCTGTTCTAGATTTTCATAAGTTATATTATTCTACAAATGTTGTTATGCCATCATTATAAACTTTAAATTTTATAAATGCATTTATAAACTTTCCAAAGACATTTTTTTCTTTTCTCATAAATTCTATGGAGTCCTGATGAAATACTAATTTAATCACAGACTGTCTTATAATTATATATGAATTAACTTTTTAACAAATTTCTCTTTCTGCTTCGGAAATAATAAAAAAATCATTCTATGGAGGAAAAAGAAACTAAATTCCAGGTAAATCAAGTATTAAATGTAAAAATAAATTACAGAAAAATAAAATTAATTTGAATGAATGTTCATTAAGTTATAGAGAATGAAAGAAAAAGGTTATAAAATGGATAAGCTAATAAATTTTGTTAAAAGTCTTTTTCTGTTAAACTAAAGCAGAACTGAAAGGAAAATAGCAAATTAAATGTAAATTAAAATTAGTTATTAATACTTGTTTAAACTCCTTATGGAAAAACCCACTCAAGCCTGGACCCTACAATACAGAGGAGTAAGAAAGAGTTCTAATGTAGATCTCTGGGTATAATGTACATCTATGGGCATAATTTTTTGTGAAGAGATTTTGACAAATACTATGAACTTTTAAAAAAAAATATTTGGGTTTTATGGAAGAATTATGGCCTTTAAATGTTCTTCTAACTTTTTTTTATCATGGGGCATTACATTGAGTAATAGACATAGATTCAAAACATTCCTTGTTTCTCTGACCTTAACAAAATCCACTGTCTTCACGGCACTGAAAAATGCCACAGACAGGCTACTGGGCTCAATGGCGCGTAGGAAGGGCAGCCAAGTGATAACCGGCAGAGGTGAGCATTTGATGAGACAAGCGCTCCAGCTGATGGCTCCCCAGAAGTGCGCAGGGCATTGTTCAAAGTTTCTCCTCCCAGAGGTTCTGTGGTCTTATTTTACAACCTAATATTCTCAACCCAACACTATCCTCCGATTCCATTACTAATACTGATAAAGTGGAGGACTGGTTCCGTGCTTAGTGTAGAATGCGTATCTAGCATTAACGCTGCACATGTGGGTGCTTTGCCTACATGTCTGTTGCTTGCTATGTGCACGCCTGGTGCCCATGGAGGCTGGAAGATGGCACCCAATCCCCTGGAGCTGGAGTGGCAGACAGATGTGAGCTGCCATGAGGGTGCAGGGAATTGAGCCAGCGCCTCTGGAAAAGCAGCCAGTGCTCTGTTAACCAATGAGCCACCTCTGACACCATACCTAGCTTGTCACTGCTTTGGAGAGATCATTGCCTAATGCACAGAATAGTCCTAAGAGGACCTACTAGGAGTCAAGAATGAGCCAAATACTTCCTAAGTGCCATTTCCCTACCAAATAGTTGTGTTCTCTCCACTTTACAGATAGCGTAGGTATCTACAGTACTTGTGGGCTGGTCTAGCCAGGCACGTTGGACTTCAGTCTCGGACACACCTGTGTCATCACTATCCAACTATACCACTTCAGACTCTTAACCTGGCCCAGTGGGGCAGCTAACTTTGTTGTGGTGGCTTGTGTCCAAGACCAAACCAGCGAGCCTGACCTTTTCCACTTCCTATTTACGGACTGCCTGGACTGCCTGGACTGAGCCTGGACTGCACAGTGTAATGGCTAAGTTTTAACAACTGACATACCTCCTGTGTCACTGCCATCATCCTCTGGTCCTCACCTAAGGTCCCCAAGTGCACATGACCTTTCCTTTATCTAAATTCCTACAATGATAGTTACTCCAGTCAGGAGTTTGCTCACCAGTCGTCTATGGAGTATACATTTGTGATGTACTTGGTGCTAGGCCTCGTGCTGGATGTTCGGGGCAGGGCGTGTGACGGGGCACAGTCCCTAACCATTCCCTTTGGATACCTGTGGGTTACAGCGGGCCCGGGTGCTCATCACAGACAGCGGGATCTGTTACTTCCTTAAGTAACTTAGAGGAAGGAATGTGTGATACCCAGCTTGCTTTATTTATCTGTCTGTCCCTTTAGGTATCCAGAAAATGTCCTGCCACAATGGTAGGGACGTAGGGAACGAAGCTGAGGACCGGATGGTGGATCTGTGACTGCTCCCTGCTGTCTGCTGAGGTTGCAGGCTGAGTGGTGTCTCCTCCGTGCCCTCCCCAGGCTTCCCTCTCCTCCCTGTGGGATACTCAGTGCCAAGCACAGAAACACAGGAGAACACGGGCTAGGAGCCTGGGGATTAGAGATGGAGATGCTGGCCTGGATGCCGTAGCCATTCTTAAACTGAAGTGGAAAGCAAAGGCAGGCAAGGGATCGCATCCCCTGTGCTATGGATGCTATGCATCCCCTGTGCTATGGATGCTATGCATCCCCTGTGCTATGGGGCCCTGGCTACTGACTGACAGCTTGGCACCAGGAAGGCTTCAACGGCTGCCGAGGGACTTTACAGTACGAAAACTGCTCTTCTGTCTAGTCTCTGGGAGATTTCTCGGTATATTTTGATGTTCTTTAGCATGTGATGGACATATTTAATTTATATTGTATTGGCTACAAGTTTGCACACTGTGCAAACCATTTGTACAACTGACATTCTACACATCTTGTCTTGTGTTTGTACTTGTTAGAGAAGTAGAGAATTTTGCAGGTTTGCATATGTGATGAGTTCAGACAGGGAAAGTATTCGATATAGAGTTTACAGGAAGCTTTAAACGCCCTTGGGAACGGGGCCCACTGTGACATATTTAACACAAGGTTACCAGTGTCTTCTGACGCCTACCTGAAAGGCTGTGCTCATGAATGTGATGGCACACTGTCACCATGCACCCTATTTTATCACGGTAGGAGCGGTTTAATCTAATAGGCATGAAGTCCCAACTGCATGAAAGGAAAACTTGTAATGGCCATGGATAATCTCAGTTGAAAATTAGAGAAATATTTATCATTAAAACAACACTGAAATAGCTAGGGTGTGTTGGTATATTCCTGTAGCCCAGCACTTGAGACTGAATGCAGAAGAACTGGAATGTTGATGGAGTCTTGGTTATATAGTAGTACCTTGTCTAAAACAAATAAACAGGCCAAAGAGAGTTATTATTAGAAATGAAAATCAATGAAAGGTTCATGAGCTGTTGTTTATGACTCTAATATGTTTGAAAGCTGCACATGTAGCTTATCCAAAGCTGCGAATGGGTCAAGCGATATTCACACACTTGTAAACAATGCTACAAACACAACTCAGAACATATAATTGGTCTAAAGTGAAATACATTACCAATGTCGTAAAGTCCTCACCTATTAATATCCTGCTTTTCTCGATGCCATTTTTTACTTCGTCATCAATCAATCCAGTGAGCACTTGACACATGCTATCGATTGATTCGAGGTGCTCTGGGCAGTCGTTAGATATTTTAAATCTGTCAAACCACACGTTGGAGAACCCTCCCTTCAGAGGAGTATATGGCCTGATTAAAACAAAGAAAAACAACAGGAACAATTTTAAAAGTTGGCTTAATTACTGAAGGATTGGTAAAATATTTTTTTTTGCTGAACCTTAGAGAATTTATATGAAAAAATGCCCTATAAATACGTCATTAATTTCTTATATTTATTCCATTAACATTTTCCAAAGCTGGTTCACCATCTTTACTCAACTGTCTACTTGGTGTACTTGTTGACTTGGGCGAGGTGTGGGATGGGCTATGTGGAAGTCAGAGCACAACTGGCAAGTGTCAGTTCTCTCCTCCCACCTTGAAGATTCCAGGGGTGGAACACAGAGCTTCAGTCATGGTGACAGTGCCTTTGAGTCACCTCGCAAGCCCATTAACTATTTATTTTTAGGAGAAAGAACAACTATGGTGCCATAATTCTTTGTCCATTCGTGTACATTAATGCTACACAATGAACTTCATGTTCTATACACATACTGTGAGCATTACAAATATTCCAATTATAATGTGGTTAAAGGTTTCAGGTCTAAGTTCTGTGTTAGCAGAGGTTTAGAAAGAGTGTGTGTGTGTGTGTGTGTGTGTGTGTGTATGTCTGTGCTTGTGCATGCACGTGCATGCATGTGTGTGTAATGAAGACAATTTTGGAGATGCTGTGTTGTGGGTCTAAATGCTCTTCGGCCATAAGGTCCACAAGGGCAGCAGGAGCAGAGAGGACAGCAGTGGGGTTCAGAACCCCGTGAGCATGAACAGGGAATGACCACAATGGGAACAGCTATCAGCACACAGACCAACTTTACTTAGGGTGATTCAGGGCTTATAAAGTTTTCAGGGACTAAGAGTAAGAACATCCAGGCTGGGCAAATGTCATTGGCTGAAGGTTTAGGGTACCAAAATGACTCCTTAGCATGGGAAAACATTTCAGGAATCCTAGGTGTTGGCTAAATTAATTTTTATAAAAAAAAAAGGAATTAGTTCTGTAATCTAACTAAGGCTATGGGAAATTGCTCAGGTAGACACATATATACAGGCTTAGAATTCCCTAACAGACTGGACATGTAAACAGGACACAGCATTTTGCTGCATACAGGAAATGCACCTCAGACAGACACTACTTCAGAGTAAAAGGCTGAAAAAAAAAAATTCAAGCAAATGGTCCCAAAAAACAAGGGAGTAGCTATTCTAATATTGAATAAAATTAACTTTCAACCAAAGTTATGAAAAAAGAAAAGGCAGGACACTTCATACTCATCAAAGAAGATGAACTCTTAATTCTGAACATCTATGTTCCAAAGGCAAAGGTACCCACATTCATAAAAGAAGCCTTACTAAAGCTAGAAGCACACATTGAACCACACAGAATAATAGTGGGAGATTTAAACATCCCACTCTCATCAATGGACAGATCATGGAAACAGAAACTAAACAGAGACACAGAGAAACTTACAGAAGTTATGAACCAATGGATTTAATAGGTATCTATAGAATATTTCATCCTAAAACAAAAGAATATACCTTCTTCTCTGAACCTCATGGTACCTTCTCCAAAACTGACCATATAACTGGTCACAAAACAGGCCTCAACGGATACAAGAAGACAGAAATAATCCCATGCATCCTATCAGATCATCAGGGACTAAGGCTGGTCTTCAGTAACAACAAAAACAAGAGAAAGCCCACATACACATGGAAGCTGAACAATCCTCTACTCAGTGATAACTTGGTCAGGGAAGAAATAAAGAAAAAAATGAAAGACTTTTTAGAATTTAATGAAAATAGATGCATAACATACCCAAACTTATGGGACATAAAGAAAGCAGTGCTAAGAGGAAAACTCACAGCTCTGAGTGCCTCCATTAAAAAAAAAAAAAAATTGAAGAGAGCATACACTAACAGCTTAACAGCACATCTGAAAGCTCTAGAACAAAAGAAGCAAATATGCCCAAGAGGAGTAGACAGCAGGAGATAATCACAAACTCAGGGCTGAAATCAGCCAAGTAGAAAGAAAGATAACTGTAGAAAGAAGCAATAAAACCAGGAGCTGGTTCTTGGAGAAAATCAACAAGATAGATAAACTCTTAGCCAGACTAACCAGAGGGCATAGAGGTGTATCCAAATTAACAAAATTGGAAATGAAAAGGGAGACATAACAACAGAATCTGAGGAAATTTTTTTAAAAAATCATCAGATCTTACTACAAAAGCCTATACTCAACAAAACAGGAAAATCCGGATGAAATGTATAATTTTCTAGACAGATACCAGGTATCAAAATTAAATCAGGATCAGAAAAACCATCTAAACAGTTCCATAACACCTAAAGAAATAGAAGCAATCATTAAAAGTCTCTGAACCAAAAATAGCACAGGACCAGATGGGTTTAGTGCAGAATTCTATCAGACCTTCAAAAGAGACCTAATAATAATACCCTTCAAACTATTCCACAAACTAGAAACAGAAGGAACACTAGCTAATTCACTCTATGAAGCCAGAGTTACACTGATACCAAAGCTAAACAAAGACCCAACAAAGAAAGAGAACTTCAAACCAATTCCTTTATGAATATTGATGCAAAAATAAAAATATTCTCACAAATCCAAGAACACATCAAAATGATCAAGTAGGTTTCATCCCAAGGATTCAGGGATGGTTCAATACACGAAAATTCATCAATGTAATCCACTATATAAGAAAACTCAAAGAAAATAACCACATGGTCATTTCATTAGATGCTGAGAAAGCATTTGACAAAATTCAACACCCCTTCATGATAAAAGTCTTGGAAAGATCAGAAATTCAAGGTCCATACCAAAACACAGTAAAAGCCATATACAGCAAACCAGTAGCTAACATAAAACTAAATGGAGAGAAACTTAAAGCAATCCCACTAAAATCAGGGACTAGACAACGTTGCCCACTCTCTACCTACTTAGTCAATAGAGTACTTGAAGTCCTAGCCAGAGCAATCGGACAACAAAAGGATACAAATGGAAAGGAAGAAGTCAAAATATTTGCAGATGATATGATAGTATACTTAAGTGTTCCCACAAATTCCACCAGAGAACTCCTACAGCTGATAAACAACTTCAGCAAAGTGGCTGGGCATAAGATTACAAATCAGTAGCCTTCCTCTACTCAAAGGATAAACAGGCTGAGAAAGAAATTAGGGAAATGACATCCTTCACAATAGTCACAAATAATATAAAATACCTCTGTGTGTGACTCTAACCAAGCAAGTGAAAGCTTTGTATGACAAGAACTTCAAGTCCTTGAAGAAAGAAATCGAAGATCTCAGAAGATGGAAGAATGTCCAATGCTCATGGATTGGCAGGATTAATATAGCAAAGATGGCCATCTTGCCAAAAGCAATCTACAGGTTCAATGCAATCCCCATCAAAATTCCAACTCAATTCTTCATAGAGGTAGAAAGAGCAATTTGCAAATTCATTTGGAATAACAAAAAACCCAGAATAATGAAAATTATCCTCAACAATAAAAGAACTTCTGAAGGAATCACCATCTCTGACCTTAAACTGTATTACAGAGCAATAGTGATAAAAACTGCATGGTATTGGTACAGAGACAGGCAGGTATATCAATGGGATAGAATTAAAGACCCAGAAATGAATCCACACACTTATGGTCACTTGATCTTTGACAAAGGAGCTAAAACCATCCAGTGGAAAAAAGACAGCACTTTCAACAAATGGCGCTGGTTCAACTGATGGTCAGCATGGAGAAGAAGGCAAATTGACCCATTCTCATCACCCTGTACAAAGCTCAAGTCTAAGTGGATCAAGAACCTCTCCTCCATGTAAAACCAGATAAACTCAAACTAATAGAAGAGAAAGTGGGGAAAAGCCTCAAACACAAAGGCAGAGGGGAAAATTTCCTGAACAGAGAACATCAATGGCTTATGCTATAAGATCAAGAATTGATAAATGGGACCTCATAAAATTGCAAAGCTTCTGTAAGGCAAAGGACACTGTCAATGGGACAAAATGGAAAACAATAGATTGGGGAAAAATCTTTACCACTGTACATTAGATAGAGGGCTAATATCCTATATATACAAAGAATTCACGAAGTTAGACTCCAGAGAACCAAATAATCCCATTAAAAATGGAGTACAGAGCTAAACAAAGAATTGTAAACTGAGGAATATCAAATGGCCAGGAAGCACCTAAGGAAGTGTTCAAACATCCTTGGTCATCAGGAAAAATGTAAATCAAAACAACCCTGAGATTCTACCTCACACCAGTCAGAATGTCTGAGATCCAAAACTCAGGGGACAGAAGATGCTAGGGAAGATGTGGAGAAAGAGGAACACTCCTCCATTGTTAGTGGGATTACAAACTGGTACAGCTACTCTGGAAATCAGTCTGCAGTTCCTCAGAAAATTTCACATAGTACTACCTGAGGACCCAGCTATACCACTCCTGGGCATATACTCAAAAGATCTTCCAACATATAACAAGGACACATGCTCCACTATGTTCAACATAGCAGCCTTATTTATAATAGCCAGAACCTGGAAAGAACCTAGATGTCCATCAACAGAGGAATGGATACAGAAAATGTGGTACATCTACAAAATGGAATACTACTCAGCTATTAAAAACAATGACTTCATGAAATTCGCAGGCAAATGGATGAAACTAGAAAATATCATCCTGAGTGAAGTAACCCAGTCACGAAAGAACACACATGATTATGTACTCATTGATAAGTAGATATTAGGAAAATAAATCTCGAAATACCCATGACACAACTCATAGACCATATGAAGCTCAAGAATAAAGAAGACCAAAATGTGGATGTTTAGGTCCTACTTAGAAGGGGGAACAAAATACTCAATGGAAGTAGAGGTTGGGAGGGACTTGGGAAGAACAGAAGAGGGGGAGAGGAAAAGGGGGTGGGGGGCAGGATCAGGTGTGGGAATAGACTGGAGAGATATACAGAGGGTCAGGAAATTGAACAGAGGTGTGTAGCAGTGGGGGATGGGGAACTGGGGGTAGCCACCAGAAAGTCTCAGATGCCAGGAGAGCAAGAGGCTCCAAGGACCCAGTGGGGATGAGAGTAGCTGAAATACCCAACAAAGGGGAAAAAGAACCTGCAGAGACCAAATCCAGAGGTTAGACACAGGCCCCGGGTGAGGGATGGGGCCACCCACCCATCTCAAAAATTTTAACCCAGAATTGCTCCTCTCTAAAGGAAACACAGGGACAAAGAGTAGAGCAGAGACTGCCTGACTTGGGGATCTATCACATATGCAGAGACCAAACCCAGATACTACTGCTGATGCCAAGAATTGCTTGCTGACAGGAGCCTGATATAGCTGTCTCCTGAGAGGCTCTGCCAGAGCCTGACCAATACAGATGTGGATATTTGCAGCCAACCATAGGACTGGGTATGGGGGCCCCAATGGAGGAAGGGGTAGTTAGGGTAAGGATTTGAAGGAGCTAAAGAGGTTTTCAATCCCATAGGAAGAACAATGATATCAGTCAACCAGACCCCTTCAGATCTCCCAGGGACTAAACCACCAACCAAGGAGTACACATGGAGGGACCCAAGGCTCCAGCTGCATATAAGCAGAGGCTGGCCTTGTCTGGCATTAATGGGAGGGGAGGCCCTTGGTCCTGTGAAGGCTCAATTCCCCAGTATAGGGAATGCTTGGGTAGGGAAGCAGGGGTGGCTGGGTGGGGGAGCTCCGTCATAGAAGCAGTGGGCAGGGAGGGATGGGATTACGGGTTTGTGAAGGGGAGACTGGGAAGAGGGATAACATTTGAAATGTAAATAAATAAAGTAACCAATAAAAAATTAAAAAAAAATAAAAAGAATTCCCCAGATAAGGTCAGAGAAAGAGAAGCCCTGCTAAAGAAGGGAGTCTCCCATATTGTGTGGAGCCCCAAAGATATCCAGTCATGGTAGACTTCGACTTTAATTGGCAGGATTTTCCCACACTTTGTGGAAATCATAAAATATCTCTGCTAAAACATGGAGAAGGAAGGGCTGCTTGAGACTAGAGACAGGCTGCTGCCCATTCCCTGAGAAGGGCTGCTTGAGACTAGAGACAGGCTGCTGCCCATTCCCTGAGAAGGGCTGCTTGAGACTAGAGACAGGCTGCTGCCCATTCCCTGAGAAGGGCTGCTTGAGACTAGAGACAGGCTGCTGCCCATTCCCTGAGAAGGGCTGCTTGAGACTAGAGACAGGCCGCTGCCCATTCCTTGACCAACTCTCATTTTCTCACCTATACAGCAAAGTTTGTAGTTTGCTTTATGTGCAAAAATGCCACAGACGAGCTAGACAGCAACACCAGGACTGAAAAGCATCTCAACCAATCACAGTGACTCTCATCTTACCTCTTCCTGTCCTCTCTTAACTCAGCTGTGCACTCGCTTTACAAGCCGTGTGGGTAAAAGCATGACACTTGTAGCTTAGAGAAGTGAAAGGCAGGGACAAAAAGAACCAGCCAGACCAGGCCTGCTTCTTTGCCCTCTCTGAGACCACCACAGGTGGGGACAAGCCACCACTTCCCCTGCTGGTAACACCACAGCAGACAAAGGGACCTTCAACCTGGAAGCCTGGTTGTATTTAAAAATTTCCCGGGAAAAACTGAAAGAAATCTAGAATCAAGGAAGATGCCCTGACTAAAATTTAACAAAACACCATAAATGTAACAAAAACCCGTGCACCTCTAAGGTAACAAAACCCCACACACGGCCTTCGGATTATTAACAGAGCCGTTCAGTAGATGTTGCTTTGGAATGGGCCTTCTTGTATTGTGATACATGCATTGAACATCCCCTGCCTTCTGCATGTATGGAATTGTTACTGATATGGGAGTGTGTTATTGTATATTACTAAGTGTATACATACATATTGTCTCAGTCCCTATATATGATTTTGGTTTCTGAGAAAATAGATTCAATTTGATTTTTGCTCATTTCCTCACCTCTGCTCTTACAAGACTTTCTCCATGGTAGCAAATGATCTTAGCCAATCGGAACTACACCCTCAGTACTTTCCCATATATACTAAGACATAACCTTTCAACACCACTCTTCTCCTGAGCACTATGGCCTTTATCCCTCTGGACAGTCCTCCCTGTGCACCTTCTCAGTAGTGAACGCTGATCTTCCACAATTCCATCTGAGTCATTGGGCATTTTGGTCCCTGCCAGCCCGACCAGCCCCCTTCCCTATGTATCAAATAATTACATAAATAAATGTTGTTTATGCTCACAGATAAAGCTATTTGACAATTGAATTGCTCTTTCTCCCCATAATGTAGATTCCAGACTCCATGGACAGGGGACTGTCCATGTATACATTAACATGTATAGTTAATATAGATGTATGTTTTTCATTTAGAGGGACTAGAATCATGCAACAGAAACCAAGAATCACATTGCTACATTGGAAGGTATAATGTTTACCTAAGTACTTGTTTCAAAGTTGCTTCCATAAAGGTGGTAAAAATCCACCATTCTACAAGGAAAACCAGCATTTATGCAAACTGGTACCAGTGTTAACAAGATACTAACAAGCTCTCACTTGAGTGTGTCCACTAACTTATAAAATAACCTTCATGGATTTAACAAAGAAAACTGTGCTTAGTTTTAAAGGAGAAGTCCAAATGCTTTTGACTTGGCAATCACCGCCTCTGGGATCACAAGGGGCGGGGCACTCCCTTTCCTAATTGCACCCCAACTCCCACCCACAAACCCATTCAGACAGCAGAGTGCTCCCATCCAACGGTGCTGGCTAACCTTGCCTATGCTAAATCATCATATCAATGGAAACAATGACTGATACCATTCATTCTTTTTTCCTAGCAGGATTTAAAGTTTTTCTCATTAATTCAGAAGAGCACTTCTATATTATTGGCAAAGACTTGCCTTCTGTTTCAAGAGATTTTTTTTTTCCTAAATGTATTTTTCGCATTTAAAGTATCCTTTAAATTATTTTATAATTAAATTGGAATATGACTACATCGTTATAAAGTATTCTTTTTATCAGATAAAAGAATTCACACTTGACAGAATTAGAAAGGTCTTCATTAAAAAGTTCATGTTCTGGTTTCCCTGATTTAAATGCTTTTTCCAAGCACACAGGTCTTCACACAGAAATAGTCTTATCTAAAACAGTCTTATCTTGATAATCTTGTGTTTCTATTTTTCACTTTTCAAAAGTTAGGGAAACCTTTTCACATGTGATATGACTCAAACTCAAATTCATTTTATCCAATATGGACAGGTAACTGTGTAGAGAGAGAGGGAGGGGGGATGGGGATGACGGAAGGAAGCAGGCACCATTCTTAGACAAGTGGAACCTTATACCTAAGGTACACTCTATATACAGGGAATGAACTACTTGTTTAATCTGCTAGGGAAGTACAAATTCTGTACTAAGCTTAGGAAAGTCTATAAAAGCATCTCTCAAATAAATTCCAGCATCCCGTGACACCGCAAGGGCAGACTCCTCTGCTGATCTATGCATTTGTCCGTGGGTGCTTCCTGTCCCCTCTTCTTACCACCATCAACACTGGACTTACATTAGGCAGTCATTCTTTATTTAGTCAAGAAGTCATTCAAAACACTTAGGAAGTTTAAAATATCCATAGATAACTCTTTAAATGTCTCTGGAGATTTTTAGTTAATCTACGCTATTATCCGAGGTTAATGTTTTAAGAGAAAAGCTATGGCGGAGCGCAGGCTTCTGTAGACCGAGGCCTTGGGCTTCTCCTGGCTGTTCTCTATCCAGGTCCTCACTTTCTGTGGGAGAAACAGAAGCGCACAGCTCTGCTCTCACCCCACTAAGTCACCTGACCCCCGAAGCTGCTCCGCTCCGCTCAGGAGACCGCTCAGGTACAGTGAAGGCAGAAGGCATCCAGGCCTTCCTCCTCCCAGCCCACTGCACAGGAAAGCAAGGGTTCTGTTCTCAGTCACTGTCACACACGGGGAAGCGCCCGGTTCATTGAGACTGAAGTCACAGTGAAGCCCAATTCTAGAGCTGGTACCCAGCCCTCACTCTGGAGTTCCAGTCCGACTGTTGACCTCTAGAGTTCCGTCGACTTCTCTCTCCATTCCCTGCTACTTCCCTCACTGTTTGTCTGTCTGTCTAAGCACTTAAATAAGGATGATATCATAGGCTAAACTGTGAATCATTCTGGGAACTCGGCCATTAATGGGAAAAAATGATACTCGCTAACTCTGTCCCCTTTGACAATGCTTTATTTGACTAATCTAGGTAGATGCTCCACTGGGTAGAGCCCCGTGTAAATTCCCATACACTCGTCTGTATGGCTTCGGGTCTCTCATTTCTCTAAGAAAAAAATTAAAACTTTCTGTTTAAATGGGATCGTTAAGATAATTTAATGAGATGAAGAAGACTTTAGAACTCTTTTTGCTAAGAAAACAATCGAGCGTACATAAATCTCCAAGGATGTTAGAATAACCTTTAAATAAAGCATAAAAGATTGTTTTTTAAACAGCTAAAAGACTTGGCACATGTGTTATATTCATTCACTTTCTTCCTCAAATAAATCACTTTATTAGCTGGTATAAAAACAGTTCAGACATTACCACAATAAACAAATATGTTCGGCAAAGAACATCTGTGTGGCTCCTAAACCAATCAATCAGTCAGCCCGTCACACTGGTGAAGCATTGGACTAGAATACATGTCAAAAGCTTTTATTTTTTTTTTTAAATAAAAAGGCACTCAATTGTATACCCACTTCTGTTTTAATCTGTCTTCCCCTAAAGTTGAAAGAGCAAAAAGATTATCTGCATCCTTTAGGATAGCAATCTGGCTCTGGTCTCTCTTTGTCCCCATTTCGGAATTCCCCCAGCATGCTCTAGGCTTGAGTGCCATTGGACCAGCTCGTCAGTGACTCGGGAGCATTACATCAGTGTCCTTGCCCAGCCAGGAGCTCCCCATCATTCCCTGTGCTGACTCTAGGCTCCAGTCAGATGACGTCATCAGACAGCCTCTCCCGGCCAGGCACTCCCCATCATTCTGTGTGCTGAGCTCCCACTGACTATTCAGGTATCAACTGAAAAGTCAGCTTCTAAAGAGATCCTTTGACTCTAAGTATCTAAATCTACTGTAGAGTATGCGTTTACTGAAAATGACACGCACTCATTTTTAGGTGGGAAAATGAACAATCCACATGTAGAGGCACATGCAAGTCTGACGGGTTTTAGGATTATTTTCAAATTATCAACAGAATTTATATCATAAAAATTATAAATGGACTATAAAACATTGTTATTTTTTTAATGGAAGTTCTGTTATTAAATCCAAACTAAGAAAGCCTGTGATTGTAAACACAGTTAAAATTATGCCATGGAGTAAAAATATTTATTGGGTACTTCCAATTAAAGAGTCCAAATCACCATAATGAAAAATACTATTCTAGTTTTCCATTTTAATTAATACAACAAACTATTGTGGACTTGCATTTAATATACTCCTGCCTACCAATTTATAGCTAAGGGAAAGGAGCACTTACGAACAAAAGTGTGACTAATGATTTAATGAAAACACAAGGATAAGCCATTAGAGGCTATGCTGGACAGCATAACAAACAACTATTCCCCTCTTAGGTTCTCGGTGGCACTTATGACTATGAAAAATAAAATTATACCCTTGTTTGCCGGCGTTCTGAACATATGTAATGAAAGACATGAGAACCATAAAAGGGAAGGGAAACGGGGGACCTTGTAATTGGAAGTTCTAAAGTTCTGTTAAAGTGGTAAATATTTACTCTAAGATGGGGAAAAGTCTGTGGTTTGTATTCCGCCTTACTACAATCAGGGAACAAGATGATTAAATTGAAATATTAAAATGTTTAAATAGTGCAAAAAATGAGAAAAATTGAACATAGGAGAAAAGACAACTGATTTGTAGTCAAGCCTATAAAGTCAATGTTACATTAAATATAAATGGCTAAACAAATCATTTAAAAGACAGAAACTGTTAAATAGATTGAAGATATAAACAAAGCCCAATGGCACGTTGCCTACAACAAACACATTCTAAATACAACTGATAGACAAGCTAGAGATAAAAAGACTGGAAGTTTTCCATGAACACTAATCAAAGTAGCAAAGTGACAGAAAATAGAAAGTAAGTGTAGGGAAGCTGCTGTGCAGTATACAATCGTTATACAAATTACGCTTTGGGTCGTTATGAGAAGAGTGATCGTTTTGTAAGAAAAAGGTGATTATTAAAGTCCTTTGCTCATGACTCCCGGAACCACTTAAAAATAATTATCGACCATATATAAAATGTACGTTAATACTATCAGCCACCTTACACTATCCCGGTATTTTTAAATGCTGTAAATAACAGCATCAATGAAGAGTCACCATGGTAAAATTTATGAAAAAAATTCTCGCCATAAAGTCCTGGCGAGAAGCCAAAGACTGGGATTATATAGGATATTTTATCTGATAGCAGTGAAATGAAATTAGAAATCAGCAACCGTAAGACAACTGAAACAACCCTCAATGCATGAAATTACCAACAGACACCTAATAGCTTCCTGGTTAAGTGTCTGGGAAATTTTTTTTGGGGGGTGGGGGGTCAAGTTAGAACAGTAACCACACAAGCCCTTACCACAGTCACTGACATTTGCTGAGAGGCAAAGGCCTACACTCTTCCTTTGCATCCAGGCTGCCTTCTGTGTTAGCTCTACAACTGTTACCTTCCTTACTCTCCGAGGATTATCTATCTACTCTGGGAACAAGCTTCCAGGCTCCTACAGAGCCCGAGACTACAAACAGTGGGCTGGGGAGATGTGTCCCAAAGGCCTGTGGATCTGAGTGCAGGAGTGTTGGCCCTTGTCTGTACACCCAGAGCTGGGAGTTGGGAAGAGGTCAGAGAGGGGCTGCTAGGGTCTAGAGCTTGCTGGCCTCGAAAGCAGTTTAGTCAAATGGCTGAGCTCCTGGTTTGGTGAGAGACTGAAAAGAAAAGGTAGAGAGCCTTTAGCCTCTGGCCTCCAGGTACACACACGTCAAATATGCACACGCACTTCAACATGCACACACACACATCAACATGCACACACATTCAGCAATATAAAACGAACTCCAAAGGGTAAAGCCCAGTGGAGGTGTCCCAGTGCAGAGACTGCAGGAAAGCCCCAGCCACGACCAGCATCAGCTGTTGGCTGTGTGACTAGGCCCTCAAATGAGGGATCCAGTCCCCAACTGACAAGTCAGGAGCCCCACCCAACCTTCAAGCTTTTGCAGGAGAAGCCCCAAGAACAACAGAATGCGATTGAGTCACCACTGTCGTGTCCTCTCTGAATTCCTAAACCACGAAATTTGTGACCTTAATAAAAGTGTTGCCTGGGGGTAATTTGTTACACAAGAATTACACAGGGAACACGAAGGTGATAGAAAACCTTCCAACAAAAATAAAACAGAAAAAATAAAACATTGTGAGATTTGGCTAGAGTCGTGATAAAATTACTGCTCTGATATAAATGGGAGGAAAAAAGAAAATGGGCAGACATAAATGAGACAGAAAATGAAAAGTAAGAGAAAATGGTGCTGGGTAAGATGGAGACCACCGGCCATTCCAGCACTCAGGACACAGAGATGGGTTCCAGGCTAGCCTGGGCTACATGAGACTCTTGTCCAAACTAGAACCAATCAGAGAAAAGAACCAAGCCTAAACTGGCTCTAAAAAAGATTCATGAACTGGTAACCCTGGCAAGTTAAAACATACACACACAGACACACACACACACACACACACATACACACACAACTACTACTACTACTAATAATAATAATAATAATAACAATAACAACAACATCAAATATTACTATGAGAACTGAAATGAAATACATGAGCAGAAATTTAAACATTAAAAATAAGTATCTTGAAGTCAGTGACAAATTCCAGCAGATACAAATCACTGACTTGAAAATACATAGAAAATCTGAAAACGTGGATTCCAAAGAAAACAAATTCATTGCCAATAACTCACCCTAGAGGACCTGAGATGCAGGTGAGCTCTCTAAGTTCTATCAAACATTCAAAGAAGAGGGACACAGGCCTCTAAAGACCGGGACGGATGAACTTTCCGGACATTTGAAGAGGCAGCACAAGCACCACCGGCAGCCACGAGCACATGACAATACGGAGCATAAAATACTACTGGTTTAAAATTTGAAGAGCAGGGATACAGAATTCATGTTACAACCGGTAATGCGTGAGAGCCAAGGGATGAAAACCATTAAATTCTTAGCAAGAGATGCAAACAAACAGATAAGTTCTTAGAATCATGTCCCTAATGTCTTTCTTATTATTTAATCACTCATGTTTATGATTAGCCTAAAACGGTCCTTCCAGTGTCCACAGAAATGTCAGCATTCCCTTTTAACGCCCTGGAAACTAACGACAAACGAGCTCTTCTGGAACTTGAGGTGCCAGGGTTGGGAAATACCCAGGGGGGGCCCACCCTTTCAGAGGAGAAGGGGAGAAGGGATGGGAAGGGACTCTGTGAGGAGGTGACTGGGAGGGGACAGCATTTGGGATGTGAATGAATGAGTGAGTGAATGAATGAAACAACAGAAGAAACAACAGAAGCAAAAAAACAAGACTAGACTATGAGACATCAGACTTGGTTGCATGACACGAGACAATATTTGGTTATGCAAGAAATAAATTTGTAAATAAGGCCATGTGGACGCTTATTTGATATTTATAAAAAGCAGTTCGTTGCCTCAAAACTCTTTCACTCCTGTCTTTATAATTTCCATTAAATGCACCTGCAGGCATCCTTGCCTCAAGTCTATCCCGGTTCACTGATTCAAAGAACCTGGGTACTTAGTTAACAGCCTTTGAAATTTGGAAACAATGTTACAAAGTTCCTTTCCAGGAATGGGAACCCAGGTCAGAAAGACTATCTTGGCCCAGGTTATTAAGTTTTGGGGTGTGTGAGGTGGGGACGGGTGTCTGAGAGATGAGCTTTACGCAGACTCATGGGAAGCAGGGTCAGTCAGTTATTCCCAGAGAGCAGGGGCCGGCCACCTGGGAAAGCTTGGCCAAAGAGGCCAAGATCAAAGTAAAGCCTGCATTTTTACAGGTGGGAGGTGAGGCCCCTAATTTAAAATCTCAAATACGGAGTCAAAGGTAAAAACATCTAGCTGGCACACTGATATATTTCATTCCATGGAGTTATACCTCGAGGTCAAATTGAGCGTAGCGTACCTGGAGGGAGCCGTTGGATAAATAATCTTTATGTGCTGGAATGTTAGGTCTTGGTTTAGTACCTGCTTGATCCACTGTCTCAGTCCTTGGCCAGAGTCACCTGACAAAATTAGAAAACCCACCGTCAGATAAACATCTTCACAGAACAGCGAATTTGAAGGTACTGGACATCTCAGGTCACTGGAGGGCTGGGACAGAGAACCCAAAGAATCCCCACAAGCCAAGGAGAGCTGCTCTTACAGAGGAATGAGTTGACTAAGCTCACAATCTTCATTACTACACATCTGGAGGCCATGTTTATCAGTTAGAAGGCGCTCCTCATGCTGAGTTTCATTCCTCCTTGTTGACAGTAGACATAATAACTTCTTATAAAGCGGAATTGCTTTGAGCTGTTGTTTGACACTCTTCGTTTCTCATCTTACCCTTAAAAGAATCCCAATGTGACTTACACCGCTGTAGCCGGCATGATCTAATACAATTTTCCTAGTGAAAACAAGTCTTCAAGAGGGTGGGTAAGGCATTCACTGTACTTCAAATTTAAATGTGAAGGAATCGGATTTTTAACTGGGCCAGACATACGTACATAACCTAATATCACGAGTCTATATTACTCAAGGCCGGAAAGGAAAGACTGTAAGAATTAATGTATGCTTATCTGCATGAAGACAGGGAAAGAATCTAAGTGCGCCTTACGTATCACTCAGAGGAGAGTGGATGAAGGGAGGTGGAGAAGGTAGTGGTTACCGGATGAGGCTTCCACTTCCTGGGGTTTAAGTTCAGCAAGATCCGACTGAGCCCTCTCATAAACACAATATAAGGAGAGAAAGCGACCAAGACACGCACAGAATGACCTTTATCAGCCTTAAGGATCAGTGTGGGGCACAGACATCCACTTAGGAAATCACAAGTATGAAGGAAATAATGGAGCTAAGGAACGCATGTGGGAGGCTGAAGCCAGCAAAGAGACGACCATTCACATCCGTCACCATAAAAGGCACCGTTTCCCCCCACAGTTTGGAAGTAGAAAAAGGTTCAAGTACACGTGGTGCAAAACAACATTCATCTGTCCACTCACAAAGTTTTCTTTCTTAAAAACTCGTACGCATTCTACACGAGTAGGAAATTCTCAAGAAAAAAATTAAAATGACAAAAAAAAAGTTTGTAACCTTATTCCAAAACTGTGGTAAATCTGGGTAATTAGTTCGTTTATATTTGGATAACCTAGAAGCCAAATACTTCCTATTCCTGTAACCTGGACACAAGCTCAAGGCCATTGTAAAATTGTTACCCCCTAATCTGGAGGGCCAAGGCCTTATTCCAGAGTGCTCTCTGACGCTGTAATGAAGCACAGAACCACACCAACTTGAGAGAAAAGGGTTTAAGTTACTCTCCTAGGTAAGAGTCCAGGACCGAGGGAGGCCGGAAGTTAAGTAGGAGCAGAGGCAGCGACCACAGAGCACAGCTGACACTGGCTTGTCCCTGTGGCTCATGCTCAACCAGTTTTATACAACCCAGAACCTTATGCCTAGGGGAGGCAATGGTGGCAGTGGGCTGGAGCCTCCTAGTCAGTCAAGACCATTCACCACAGACATAGCCCCAGGCCAATCTGAACTGGGCAACTTCTCAATTGAGACTCTCTTTTCTCAGGTGACTCCTGGTTCCAGGTGACAATAAAAATTAACAGAACAGGCCAACTCCTAAAAATCCTTTTTTATACATCAGCGGAGATCCAGTTATATAAGAGTGATATACCTGAACATCTGGAAGAATTATTTAGATGAATTTTCTTCCTAATGTACAAAAGCAAGTTTTATAGACACACACACACAAAGTATAAAATTCAGAATGGATGACTTTGATTTCAGACATGCATTATAGGTTATAAAAATGTCAGGAAGCAGTAAGTAAAGTGGTCCTGAGGGGGAAAAAGAACAAATTCTAGTTCTTTCTAAAGACACCAAATTAATTACGGGAAGGAATTACAATGTGGGACTTTTGGATGCTCATCACTGAACGCTCTCGGGTCCTGAATCAGTAGTCAGCTAGCTATAAAGGTGTAAGTCACCAGCCAAGTCTTCCCCGCTACACAACTTTTATTACTCTATTTCTAAAATGATACATCCTAGTTGAGGGTTTCCCTCCCCTTCCCACCCAGAATATTAATTCCTAGTCGGACATTTGGGTTTAAATCCAGCCACACAACCAAACAGCAAGTAAGCATTTCTAGTCCCGTTCTTTCAAAATGAAGAGAACGTCTCACAGTGTCGCTGGGAAGACTCCCCAATCCCTTCGTGTTCTAGTCGCCATTCCCTTTAAGCCTACATGTGCCTCAGTTCAAATACGGTGTTCCTGAAAAGCTCTGACAGGCCCTTCATTCGCAAACACCTTACGAATATCCAAGTCCATCTTTTCCTTACTATTCACTTGGCAGTAGCTTCTGCATCATCTTGTGATTTCCTATCCACTGCTGACTCAAACTAATTGAATTGTTTTTGTTTTTAAATTTAGGTAGGCCCCTTGAGGACACCGACTGGATCTCATTTCTTTAAAAACAAGTTTTTCCCCCTTTCCTGGGAACTTACCCTGGCCAACCAAGCACTGTGAATGCAAGGATTAGGACAGGAATTCTTTTTTTTTTTTTTTTTTTTTTTCCTCTAAGGGTGCTCCCTAAATGAAGCCGACTTTTTACTTACCTCGGAGATTTCATGAGAGGGCAAAAGGGGGGAAACCAGGGAGGAGGACCATCAAGGATAGGTGGGAGGCGTATGGAAAACCCCGCTGGTGGTGCCAAGCATAAAGGACACAGTGTAAATATGATCCAAGTTCACCGTGAGAGTCAACCTTTTCTATGACTCAGGGAAGGCAGACAACAGCTTAGGACTGTGTGTGTGTGTGTTGGGGTGTGTATGTCAGATCACTGGTGATCCACCCTGAAAACAGTGGTTAATCCATGTATCCATGTGCCTAGAGACTTACACCGATAAGGTGGTGTGCCTGAACCTGAACCTGGGGGTGGGGTAAGGACAGCCGGGAAGGCTATGCTGTGGGTGGAGAGGTCAAGGACACCAAGGAAAGTGAACACCCTCGGGGAGGTGGCACAGGGAAAGAGAACACCGGCGCGCAGGTAGCACATGGAAAGAGGACACGGTCGGGGAGGTGGCGTAGGGAAAGGGAACACCCTCGCGAAGGTGGCACACGGAAAGAGAACACCCGCGCGCAGGTAGCACATGGAAAGAGGACTCCCTCGGAGAAGTGGCAGCCTCCTCCCGACCCGGGGCGCTGGCACTAGGGACCTAGGGGACCAAGAAGAGGGTGCTTCCCCAGCTGTAGCGAACGGGGCGGAGACCACGAGACTGTAATGCACCTGAGCCATGCAGGAAGATCAGCGAAGCACTGTGTCTCCCGGCTGGGGACACCACACAACGCCGAAGGTGCACAGCGCTGGGTAATGCAGCCATGGCGGAAGAGCGAGAGCAAGGCGCACGGCCACGCCCCTAGCGTCACGGGGCCGCGCACGCAGGCGAGCTGCGCCAGCATGGGTGTGCGCATGCGCTTCGGAAGGCGTTCGGCCCCTTTATCAGGCCAGGAGTGAGCTGCCCTGTGTTCTGCTGTGAGATGCATTCCATAGGTCAGATTCCTCCATTGTAATAACTGAGAATAAACTTCTGCCCCGAGAATTCGCAGCAGGTTTTAAACTGCAGTTCTAAAGCTCAGGATCACCCCGTTTGGGGAATATTACTGCATTTAAATTTTTACAGATATAACCATATTTTATATAACCATCCACTTTGGGGCTTGCACCAGATGTTCGTAACTTTTTGCACACAGGGTGAGCCAGCCATATAATAATTTTTTGTGTGTGTGTCTTTATTTTTCTTTTTTCTTTTTTCCTAATAGTTAACAGACAGATCTAATTGAATGAGCTAGGACTTCACATTCCTTGGCATGGCTGTTAGCAATAATGTGGGTAATGATTGGTGGGAATGAGTACAAGGTGGAGATGGTTGTGCGTGGCTGATGGGAGCAGGAAGTAACGTGAAAATAAGTATGGGATCAAATGACCCACAACTTCAATTTCTGGATGATCCCCTCCCTAAAGAGATCAAATCAGGCACCTAGAGAGAGGCTCCTACATCACTGTCCGCCCCGGTATTCATAGTCCGCAAAGGATAAAAGCAACCTCCGTGCCCATCTACATAAGGATGAACAGGATACATGGTATATGTGTACCATTAAGTACTGGTTGGTCACTGCTAAAAAGGATAGAATTCCAATTTGTGTACAAAATAGCCTGGCTTTGAAAATACTGTTGGTTAAAGGAGCTAGATAGAAAAGGAGAAATTAACTGACTCTGTCCATTTGTCTTATTAGAGTGGACAAATTTATGAAAGACAGGCAGTAAATGAAGGCTTTCCTTGCCAGGGTTGACCACAGTGGCGTGGGGGGTGGAGGGGTTTGCAAAGCTTCTGTTTAAGGTATTGACATCTTTCAGGAAATGGACAGTGGTGATAGTTACCTGAATTGTTGAGTTATTTAATGCCACAAAACTTTACCTTTAAAAATGGCTACGACCGTCAATTTTATTGTAACTCTTCACTAAAAGTCTAATTATAGGCAAAAGAATGAAATTATCTCTTGCATAAACATTAAAAACAAAATTTAATAATAGGACTGCAGCCCCAGCGAGTAGTTCTCTTTTTTTTCCATGCAAAATTGGACAAAGCAACCCTGGAGAGAGTTTATCGGACTAAACTACATAGTACTATCTAGCATCTTTAAGCAATTACAAATTACATCTTATATTTTAAGATATTTGCCTGCTCCTGAGTAACGAGCCTGCTTACTAGCAATCCCCAGTTGCTAGGATACACTTGATGCTCTCACGATTCTGTACTGTACCCCACCAGTGCTGTTGTGGGGATGCCCTATATGCCATTATTGCTCTTAATCAGCTAATTACAAAGAACCTGAGTCGGTTCTCTTTATACCACAGATCTGCTACTGGGAGTAGGAGAGTGAAGTCTTTTGAGTTCAGAACAGGGCCAGCTCTGCTCTGAGAGCTGGGTGGAAGAGAACTGCTGTCTCTAGGCCTGCACTCCTTTCAACAGTTCCAGAGAGGCAGGCAAGAAGAGCAGTCTGGTACACCTCACACTCCATTCACTCCTGCAGAGCCTTTCTGTGACCTACCTTGTAACAGACAAATAGTCAACCAAGAACAGAACAGTTTGGTAGCCGCCATCATCATCATCATCATCATCTTCTTCTTCTTCTTCTTCTTCTTCTTCTTCTTCTTCTTCTTCTTCTTCTTCTTCTTCTTCTTCTTCTTCTTCTCCTTCCTCCCTCCTCCTCCTCCTCTTCCTCTTCCTCCTCCTCCTCCTCCTCCTCTCCCTCCTCCTCCTTGTCCTCTTCCTCTTCCTCTTCCTCCTCCTTCCTCCTCTTCCTCCTCCTCCTCCTCCTCCTCTCCTCTTCTTCCTCCTCCTCCTCCTTCCTCCTCCTCCTCTTCCTCTCCTCCTCCTCTTCCTTCTCCTCTTCCTCTTCCTCCTCCTCTTCCTCTTCCTCCTCTTCCTCCTCCTTCTTCTTCCTGTTACTAAGTAGGCCTGTGTACCTAGTCCTTACGAGGTGCTGAACCATGACATAGGTAAATTCCCACAACTGAACTGTGGCTACTGACGCATGACAACTTAGCTCACTGGATAAGGAACTTGTCCCAAGATAATCCAGAGTCGTTGTTAGACCCTGGGCTAACATGTGTGCTCCACCAGGACCCCTGTTCTTAATCCTTACCCACACTCTCCCACTGGCCCACAGAAGTAAGCCAGAAAATACCCTAATTGTCTTCCTTAGTTTTAATGGTCAATTTGAAACAATGTAGTGAGTCACCTGGAAAGAAGGAAACTCAATTGAGGAATTGCTTAAATATCTTTGGCCTGTCAGCATGCCGGTGGGAGATTTTCTTCATTGCTAATTGACGTCAGAGGACCCAGGCCACTGCGTGTCACCGTTCCCTGGGAAGGTGATGCTGGGCTATGTAAGGAAGCTGGCCACACATGATCCCAGAAGCCGACCAGGACACAGCATACCCTCCTGGTTTCTGCTTCCATTACAGCTTGCATTCCTGCCCCTGGCTTCCTTGAGGATGAACTATGACCTTGAAGTGAAGTCCTTGCTTCGGACTTGCTTTTGGTCAGAGTGCGTCCTCACAGCCACAGGGAGCAAAGGAGAACACAAGCCATTATTATTTTTTTTTTAAGCATTTCTTTAGTTCTCCTCGGATGTCTTGGTGCTAGTTGCTGCTCTTTCTCCAAGTGAATGACTATCAGTCACAACAGGTAGGTAATAGGGACTGGATTCCTACCTGCAGGCTAAGGGTTGGCTCCTTGCCTGCAACTTGACCCTTCCTGGAGTCCCAGTCACTGTTAGACTGAGCCAGATTCTTCTGAACCTAATCACTGTTCTCTTTCGTCTTTCCGAGACTTGAATGGCGAGCTACGGTTGCTGTCCCTTTTATCTATAGTTACAGAACAAACAGAAGGGTTTCTATTCCTGTATTTAGAGATGCCATCTGGTAGGCACACTGTTGGGGCTGTGTTTCTTTCAGGTCATGTCAGACTTTGAGACGGAATTAGGTTTCAGGCTGTCGTCTGACTGCTTCTTTCACCACAGATCTTTTGCTCTGTTGCATTGGTGGTGGGAAAATCTCTGGAGGGTTTTCGCTGCTACATTCTTTCCTCTCTTCCTACATCTTCTTGTCTCTTTGTTGCTGCTGATACACTTTTAACCAATCTGTTCATACCCCGTATGATAACAGCAGCAAGACCCAAACAGCCAGCATAGAGCACACAACTAAAGCAAAGAAAAGGAGCTGGGCATTGTGGCACTCACCTTAGTCCCCCCACTGGGGAGACACAGCAGGCAGATCTCTGAGATCCAGGAGCTACCCGCTGGTAGTGGTGGGAGATACAAGGTCAGGGTTTAATTTCCTATGCTGTGTTTAGGAATTCTTTAAGGTGAACATGTTATCTTTACAGAGCATGGGAAGGTCTGGCCCTTGGAGTGCAGCATCTGATGTTTTAGATGGTGGCAGTTACATGAACTTCAGTCAATCACACCTTTACTCATTTATGAGCCTGAATTTGCCTTTTCTGTGGGTTGGTGTTTTTAATTAATTACTCATTAATTTTACTTGTTATCACTGAGTGCATGTATGTGAATAACATTGTTGGTGGTGGTCATAGGACAACTTTGTGGAGTCAACAGGCTCCTAACTTGCTAACTTGGTTGTTATTTATCTACTGCTGCATTTTGCAAAAACACAAATATATATAATAAATACACATTTCTCAGGAGGCCCCAGATACAGGTGACTTAATACATTTATAAATTGGCAAAGCAAATTCCCTTATCCATCTAAGAGGGAAACTAGGAAAATCTTAAAGGTCCTGATCCTTATCAAATAATAAAGCATTTTCAACCTTTAATGTAATCCTGGGCTTCATTCTAGGGGGTTTAAGCTTTAGAGTTTAGGCCTTCTAGATGCAGGTGTGTGGACTTCCCTTCCTGACAACTGTGGCACTCTCTGGAGGTCCCTTTCTCTTTCAATTACCCAGGGCATCATAAGCTGGACTGGGAAGCATTGGTAAAGGAGTGTTTCTGGTTTTTCCTGCTTGGTTATTAACAGAGTGATCAATGCTGAAGCAATGCCCAGACTCTTGGGGAGGATTGGAAATGGAATGTTTATTCTCATGTTAATTGTTCTCTCAGAGTCTTTCTGCCTCAGTCTGCAAACCTAGCCCTAGTCTTAAAAGCTTCTAGCCTCTGTACAATCTAATCTAGGTCTTGAAGGTTTTCAGTCCCTGAGACTTACTGCTGAATAAGCTCACCCTTCTAGTTCTTTCTGAGCTCTAGCCTCTCTCTCTCTCTCTCTCTCCCCCTCCCTCCCTCTCTCTCTCCCTTTCTCTCTCCTCTCCTTCCTTTCTTTTCTGCCTGCATTACTTTCTTAAGTACCTGCCCTTTCCTCTCTCTTCTCACGAGAATGGGGTATATTTTATTCTGTCGAATCTTTCTCTGATTCGTCACTTTGTCTACCCCTCAATTAGACATCACATTCAAACATGGCTGCTTCCTTCTGCCAACTAACTTTACCTTCATTGTTTGGGATTAAAGGTGTGTACTAAGGGTGTGTCTGTGTTCCAGCCAGAGGGATTAAAGGTATTGCTAAGGGCTGAGCCACACAACTAAAAACAGATTTTTCTAGTAAATAACACAATCTTGGGGTTCACAATGCGATCAAATATCCTGAAACAGAGGACAGTGGACATTCCCAATCAGTGCCCTTAGCTCAATCAGTGTATAACCTGGGCTCTTCACCTTGCCCCATGCCTCTTCTCTACCCATTTGGTCACTTCTAGATTCCTGAGTTACTCCTCTAAGTCCACCTACCTTCCCAGCAACCTCTGCATCTACTGTACTGTCCTACATAGTTGAGGATTATTATTCCAGCCCTAATGACAGCTCTTAGTGGAACAGTCAAATCCAGAGGCAGACTCAGCAGAAATTACTAATCAGGCCCTGTCCCCTTGAGGGAAGGAATCTCATCCTACAAATCACTGAAGCTGTAGCATCCCAGAAGTTAAATATAAGAGAGAAAAACAGAAGACGTATCACTGTCAGTACAGGTTGGGCTCCCACACTTTGCCTGATTTGTTTATTAATTGTGTAAGTCCATGAATATTGTAATGCTGTGATGGGAATAACGATTTCCGGTCCCTCACAGGGATGACAGCTGTGTGCCATTAGACAGTCTACTGTGTCTCACTGGACATGTTCTCCAGCTGCACAGTAAGGGAGCCAGGCTTGACAACCTCTCCAATTCAGTGATTTCAGGACTGTGAAAAACTCACACGTTCAGCCGTCTCCATCGCGTTCCCATGGCGATGTCTACAAGTTTAAAAGAAGAGAGTAGAATGATGGCTGATCTGAAAGTATCTTTGCTGTTCATTTTATTCTAGCATGGACTACTTTCAGAGAGGTGGTGTGTGTGTGTGTGTGTGTGTGTTGTGTGAGTGTGTACACCATTGACCCCTAGACAACAGTCAATGTGAGGATATGACAGTGGGTTTCCTGTATGTACAGCTATGAGCTCATAACTGTATCTTCAGACAATAAAGAAGCTTTGGAAGCTATTGCTGACTCTCATTGTGAAAGCAAATCAATACCGTTCCTCTTTTAAATGATTTGCTTTCTTGCAAAGTGGTGTAATGTCAGTCTTTAAAGCAAGTAGATATTCTTGGGCCAGTGAGATGGCTAAGTGGGTAATGGTGCTTGCTGTCAAGACAACTAATTTATGTTTGATTCCTGGAACCCACATGGTGACCAAAAAAAAAAAGTCTGCCACAAGATTTCCTAGGTGTAACCCCTGGTATGCAGTATCTATACCCACACAGACAATTATTAATTAATTAATTAATGTGATAAAATATATTTTTAAAAACAAGCAAGTAGTCTTTGGGTAGATTGAAAATAAATGTAAGGCAATATGTCTAAAAGAATTCAAGGGAGGGTCTTTGAGAAATATGTATATATTCATATTTATATACATAGTAACCAAAGGCTGGAAGGAAACCAGAAGCTCACAGATGAACAGAGGAGAATAAGAGTGAGATGTTATTTAGCTTTAAAAAGGAAGTGAGTCGGGGATGGGGATTTAGCTAAGTGGTAGAGCGCTTGCCTAGCAAGCACAAGGCCCTGGGTTTAGTCTCCAGCTCCGGAAAAAAGAAAAAAAAAAAAAAAAGGAAGTGAGTCTTGTCACATGCTCTAATGGGGACAGATTTATAAAGTCATTCACTAGAGGACAGTTTATACTGTGTGACTTTTTCTCTCGGGTATCGGAAGTAATAAAATTCATAGAACACACAGAGCCTCACAAGTCCAAGCACAGAATGGAGAGGCTATGAAGTCACTCTCGTGGGAAAGCCTTCTTTTTTAAGAAAACATAAGTGTCTCCAATGTCCAACCTTTTAAGACTCACAAGTTATGGTATAACATGAATTTTATTCATGTACTTCTTAACTTTCCTACACACACATGGGACTTTTTTTGTCTTGCTATTGCTAGTGTCCAATTTATATGAAAAGATTTGTACAGGATTACATTTTTAAAATATGCCTTTGCAGTGCCTCTGCTGCCAGGAACCGATGCCAGTTTTCCAAATGTTCTTTAGGAACGGCCCTGCTGATCTTCCCTGTTATGTCTGCAGCCCTGTCTCCTGTCTTCTTGCTACATTGTACACCAACCATGGGCCAGATACAATGCCCTGCCTCCAGCTTTCTGCTTCGCTCCATCTTGCTCCGCCAGCTCGCTAGCTCGCCAGCTCCTCTGTTTCCCTGGCTGGCTTGAAACTTGCTCTGCACACCAGGCTGATCTTGAACTCACGGAGCTCCTCCCACCTCTGCCTCCTGTGCTGGAATTGAGGGTGTGTACTGCCACCCCCAGCCTTGTCCATTTTCTTTATGGTCTGCATTCTGTGCCTGCCTCCGTCCTCTTTTGTTTGTTTACCAACATGTAGCTCCCTGAGAGCATCATGGGATAGGCAGTACACAAGCAGCTGCTGCAGCCTCTGAGCCTTACTGCTTCAGGATGAAACGTAAAAAAGAAAAAAAGAATAAGAAATGCACCGCTCGATAGGTTTATTTTTGGATTTTTACCAAATTAATTTTTACCCAATATAGTGTTTTTATTAAGTATTTGGGAATCTTATACAATGCACCCTGATAGAAAATCTGAACACCAGCTTTTGGAACCTGAAGTAGCAAGCTCAACTGTTTGTTTCAGCTTGTATCAGTGATGGTTTTAAAAAAAGAAACAAATGAGATCCTACCCTCTCCTCCTCTCCGCCTCCCCTCCACCTTTCTCCCCTCCCCTCCCCTGTCCTGTTCTCTCTTCTCCCCTTCTCTTAGCTCCTCCTCAACTCTTTCCCTCCCTCCATCCTTCCCCTCTCTACCCCCTTCCCTCTCTCTTACCTCTCTCCTCTACCTTCTTCTCTCTCCTCCCAGTTTTCTTTCCTCTTTTGTTTCCTCCTCTCTCCTTCCCTTCTCCCTTCCCCTTCTTCCTCTTTTTGTCTTTCATTTTCTGTGTGTTTCTATGTGTATATGTATCTCTGTGTGTGTCTGCGTGTGTCTGTATGTGCCTCACTCTCTCTGTCTCTCTGTGTGTATCTCTCTATATATCTGTGTCTCTGAGTGTATGTCTATGTGTCTCACTCTGTGTGTCTCACTCCGTGTGTCTCTGTGTGTGTCTTTGTGTGTGTCTGTGTGTATGTGTCCTTGTGTATATCTGCGTGTGTCTGTGTGTGTCTGTGTGCGCCTCACTCTCTCTGTGTCTCTCTGTGTGTCTCTGTGTATGTATCTGTGTGTGTCTATGTGTCTCATGGTTTCATGTCTTCCTAGGAAGAAATGCCATCCCTGAACTACCCTAATATTTCCTGCTTTTAATAATAGGTCAAGAAGGTCATTAAAAAGTAATTTCATTTTCATGAGCATGCAGAATTTAGTTTTCTTAATGGTAAGTATGAGCTGCATCCATGTTTTATCATAGCTGAAAATAATTTCAGTTTATTTTGACTATATTATATAAAGAACACTCAAAGAACTGTCCATCAATTAGCAGAGACAATAAGATATAAACTTGCTGTATAGACCAGGTTGGGCTTAAACTCAAAGAGCTCCACCTGCCTTTGCCTCTGTCTAGATCAATGGTTTTCAACCTTCTTAATGCTGTGACCCTTTAATACAGTTTCTCGTATTGTGGTGATCTCCCCATCATAAAATTATTTTCATTGCTAGTTTATATCAATAACTTTGCTACTCCCTGAATCATAATGTAAATATCTGTATTTTCCTATGGTTTTAGGTGCCCCCAGTAAAAGGGTTGATAGACCCCCCAAAGGGGTCATGAGCCACATGTTGACACAGTATTTAAAATACGAAATACAAAAATCATTAAAGGATAAATTATAATTAGTTTTTGTTCATTTATTTGTTTTTTCTCTATTCAAAATAAAGTGTTACTGTGCATTTGATAGGTTTAAAGCTGGCTTTCCCTGTTGGAAGGTACCTTACTTGCATAGCTCACATGGGAGTTTCACATCATATAGGTGAAGTTGAGCATTGGAACAATGCTGGTGATCATTGAAATAATCATATATGTGAATAATTGCCTCGCTGCTCTTGTTGGAGACTAGTTCTGCCAATTGCATGGCTAACATCTGAAGGTCGCATGAGGTAATAACTACCAGCAATCTGAGGCATTCAGACAAGCTAATAGGAGAGGAGAGGGTAAATTCCATGCCTCCTCTTAAACTCTCAGACTTAAGGTCTCATCATTGCCTTTAAGTCATTCATTGGGCCATTGAAAAGACTGAAAGGTTGATAATATTGTGATAATTTGGTACAGGGAGTGGCAGTATGAGCAGGTGTGGCCCTGTTGGAGTAGGTGTGTCACTTTGGGTGTGGGCTTTAAGGCCCTGATCCTAGTTGTGTGGAAGCCTGTCTTCTGCTAACAGCCTTCAGATGAAGATGTAGAACTCTCAGCTCTGCCTGCACCACACCTACCTGGATGCTGCCACGCTCTCCCTTTGAGGATTAACGGACTGAACCTCTGAACCCATAAGCCAACCCCAATTAAATGTTGTCCTTTTAAGACTTGCATTGGTCACGGTGTCTGTTCACCACAGTAAAACCCTAACTAACAACTATGTTCATCATCACCAAGCAAACCTGCAGAGGACTTCAATGAAGTCTCACCAAGGGCAAGGTTTCCAGGTTGGCCCTGGATGCAAACTCAGATACATCTTTCATTCCTGCAGCCAGTGCTTTGCGATAGAGCACATTTGTTTCTCAGGAATGTCATTTGAGAGACTTGTGCATTTCTGAACATAGAAGTAAAACAATACTGTGATAGAAAAAAGGCCAGCTAGTCTCTGATCAACCAACAGCCACTGTCTGAGCTGTGCTCTGCAGATCTCTCTGGCATCTCTGATATCATCTATCAGAGGTGTCTCTCTGGGGATTTCTCTAAGACAGAGTTTGCTAAGGATGGTATGTTCTCAGTCTGTCCTTATGGTCCTGCGGTATTTCAAAGATGACTGAGTGAAAGAAGAAAGTGAGATAGAAAATGCCTAGCCGTTTTCTATCCCAATACCAAGGAGGCAGGAGCTTCATGATGTAAATACTGGGGAAACCAATATAGAGGTGCATCAACAATTTAAAATAGAACTGCTTGGGTTAGCCAAATGGCTCATGGGTAAAGGTCCTTGCCACCAACTCGGTGACCTGAATTTAATTCCAGGAGCCACATGGCAGCAGAAGAGAACTGATTCCTACCTGTTGTTCTATGACCACCACACCCAAGTCATAGCCTGTAGTCCACTGCACACAGGCACATAACTGTATAGGTACACACATAGGCTCTGTACGGGTATAAACATAGGCATATACCCTAATAAATAAATTAACATTAAGTAAAAAACAACTGTGTGATCAAACTGTACAATTGCTGAATATATATATCCCAAGGAATCAAAGTTTGTACATAAACACCTGTATGCCCATGTTTGCCCCAACAACCAAATTGTAGCATCAGGATAGGTGTCCAAGAATAGACATAGGCATGTGTACACATTTGGCAATATGTACACAACAAGATACGGAGACGCAAAGAGGAATTAAATCATGTGGTTTCTAGGAAAATGGATAGAGCTAGAGTCCATCCTGTCAAGTGAAATAAAATAAATTCAGAGAGACAAGTGTCATGTGTTTTCTTGTATAGAGAATGTCTGAAAAAATGGCATAACCATTGAAGGAGGCGATTAGGAAAGAAAGGGGACCAGGGGCATGGGAAAGGAAGGCGGAGGGGGATAGGATTTGGCCTGAGTTTATTTTATGCATGGGTAGGACCAATCTGGTGAGAACTAGCATTTACTACATGTATTACCATGTGTGTGTGTGTGTGTGTGTGTGTGTGTGTGTGTGTGTGTGTGTAAGTAAGAACAAAACCCAGTTTTTCTTCTTTTAATTGGTAGTCTCTCTTGAAGGTGAATAGACGGTCAGAGATTGTGAGGGTCGTGTCAGTTATTTTTGAATCTGAAGAAAGGCTTATAGTCTGTTTCTTTGGCCTTTGCCTCCAAGGACACTATTGGTTTTAATTATTGTTTTTCTTTTTGTTTGTTTGTTGTTTTTCTTTTTAACCTATGGTTAGCTAAATCCCTTCCTCACAGATGTCCTTGCATTGCCCATTGGGAAATGTCGAGGTCCCTGTCTTACACACCTGTCCCTCCAGTTCTGCCTCCACTCCCTGGCCATTCTTGGCCAAACCCCCTAACAATTGCCTTAGCAGCCCTCTCATGCCATGGTTTGAGGAAGGAGCTCTTTTCCCATCTCTTTCTGGTCTTGCTGTTTACGGCTGGGCCCCACAAGCTCTCTAAGGTCAGTGGAATTGTATAGCTATGAATGTCACCTGATTTCAAATTCGAGAAAAATCACCATTGTAGTGCTTCAACATTGGCACTTGCACAATGTAACCAGAAATGCAAAATTTGTCTCTGTGGGAAGCCTTGTTCCCAGTTGAGCTTAAAACCCTGATGACCCTGAAGGGATGGTAGGCACTTTGCCTGGTTCCCAGGCACCAGGCTCCTGTCACTAGCCGCAGCTCCCATAGATTTGTGGCCTTCAGTCACATAAGTCCCAAGCCCCTCCACAGGTAGAGGACATGACCTGTGGTCATGTAGGCTTAAGACAGATCTCCATTTTAATGAAGTATCTAAAGTCCTGGAGGACTTAACCAATAAACTCTCCTTCCCAGACACTCCTCCCTGCAAAAGGCATTTAATCTCAGGCCCACCCTGAGAAGTGGGGTACGGTTTTACTCATCCACTCTCCACCATGACAATAAATGCCTTAAAACTATGGACTGCCTCCTTTCATCGGGATCCACAGTGGAGAGCACTGAGAAAGCCTCTGCCTACAGAGTCATCTAGTCTCCCATAGAAGGCCTCTGAGTGCTCCCAGCCACGACTGCCAAGTTCAAGCCTGAGCTCAAGCCAACCACTGACAAGCCAAGAACTCATCCCATGGAAGCCAGAGCTTCCTCTCTTTTCCCACTTGGCCCCAGGCTAGATCCACTCCATTCCTAGCTCTTCTGCATCATTCAATGGTGCCTGGGCATTCAAGAGCCTGGGAACCAGACTTCCCCGGGCTCCTTGCATGCCTAGGGACCCCTGAGTCTGCTCCAGCTGTCCCGTGCCTTGGGCTGTGCTTCCCCACCCCTAGATGATGTCCCGAGCTTCACTATAGCCTGACACCTGCCCAGTGATGGAGTGGGGTAAGCATGGTCAAAATTTCACTTGTCCTGCATCCCTGAATGGCCAAACCCTGTGGTGGAGTGGATGTGGGACCCAAAACTTCTATAACTGGCATCCAAAGTGGGGCCTAGGTACAGGATGGAGGGGCCTGCTCTGCCGTGCTGAGGCTGTGTGTTCTAGCAGACAGGTCTCCTTGTTTTTCTCGTTTGTTTTTTCTTGATTGGTATATCCTAAATGTAGAGCAGAAGGAGATGAAAGATCAACTTCGAAGAAGAGCTCAAAGGAAGAAGCATAGAGGCTTGATACCAGGGCCAGAGGGAGTGAGGGGCAGTACCCACAGTTGTGTTCTGTCTTTGTTTTTAGCCCCCAGCGGCAGCAGCCCCCTGGCCAGTGCAAGAGGGTCAAGGTGGATCTGGCTTTTCGGCCTGCAGGGAATGCTGGGTTGGGTTGCTCCCTGTCAGGCAGGGTAAGCAGAGAGTTCAGTGCAGCTGTCCTGTTAACTGTGTAGAAGCCCTTGTTGTGGGCCTGGGGGAGGGACAGAGAGTGAAGGCTAGTGGCCATGATAGTAGAGTGAGTTAAGTCCAACATGAGATTTGGAAAGTGAAGCTAAGAGTCAAAGGGGTAAGGGAATCTGGCCAGGGGCATGGGGGAGGATGAGGAGAGAGAGAGAGAGAGAGAGAGAGAGAGAGAGAGAGAGAGAGAGAGAGAGAGAGAGAGAGAGAGATCAGAGGAAGGACTAGGTCTTTTGGACTAGGTCAGGAGTTACAGTATGGAGTTCCGTTGTGGGTCTCTGTGGTCACCAGCTGGGGATATGCTTCAGCTGCATTTCTGGGTTTGTCCACATTGGTAGCACTAGTCGTAGGGTTTATTTACAATCTTCCTAAATGTGAATATCCCAAGTGTTAAAACATATTAACTCATTAACCATTCCTTCCGGCAGAAAGTTGGGATCTGGTATTAGTGTTCTTGAGATGTCATGAAAGCCTAGTAAAGTGGCTTTCCTGTTGTCTCTCGTTTGTTCTGTGTTCCCACTGCAGAACTAACCTTATCATTACCTGAAGATTGGTTAAACTTAAATCAAGTTGGATAAGCTGTTAGTAGAATGAGCTGCTTCCCAATTATGTCCTGTGTTGTACATTAAGCTATAATTGAAAAGTATGCACTCTTGAAGGACTTCTATTGATTTTAAGTCTTTCTTCATAGTGCGGAGAAAGCTAAGGGAGAATCACTATTCATTGGAGACCAGGCTATGAGAAGATGGTTCCATGGATGTCCCCACCCATCTACGTGCATATGAGCAACACCAATCTGACTCAAGGAGAGTGTGAAGTTGGGAGGATGCTGGGGTTAGTGGTACTAGGAGGAGATGGAGGAGGGTAATGGTGGATGTATATGATAAAATGTATGAAATAAGATGATGGATAAAAATGCTATAAATGGGAAAAGAAAAAGAAACTTCATGATGAGAAAAGGGCAGGATCTGTATTATCTGCTTAATAGTTGGAAATTGTTACAGACACCAAAGTCATTATGTTTACCATTTCTAGGACACTTTATGCAACATTAAAATAGAGCAGTGAAAATAGATTTGTCCCTGAGAGGCCTCCACCGTGTGCAGGACTTGCATCTGTATTTGTGGAGAAAGTTGTCCAGCAATGCGTGTTATTAAATTAAAGAGAGATAACAGGAGAGACAGTGTCACACAGTTCATGTCCCTGCCGTCTTCAGTTGCACACTCAGATTCCTCTAGGAACTCAACAATGGCCGCTGTGCAGAGACTTCTTATCATTTGTTGTACTCAAACCTACGGTAATTAATTAATTAATTCCAGTATGGAACAGGAATCCTCACAGGATTTGGACTACCCAAATGCCCTCTATGCAAATGCTGGTCATACCTTTCCAATTTTCGACTAAACATCCCTGTAATAAGTAATGCTATGGTACAATGAGTACTTGGTGATGCCTCATTTGAATCTGTTGAAAACTTTATTCAGTCAATGAACATAGACTCTCCACTCTTCTGATGATTTGTGTTAAGCATTGTTGGTGAGAGACCGTTATGGAGTTTGTATTCAACAAGGAGACAAGTGGTGAGAAAAGCAGTGTGGTGGGAATAATAAGTACTAAAGGAGGGGACAGGGCAAGTCTTAGAGGTTCTAGGAGCATACTTTGTTTATAGCCATGGAGAAGGGTGTGATGCAGTAAACACCACAGAGTTCAGAGTCAGTAGTGCTGCAGTAGAAGTTCTCAGACAGTGGAGTTTCAGAGAGCAGGGCTGTCCACATCCCCTCTTTCCACTAAAGCTTGGTGTTTCTCTATGTCACATCGATGTGCCTAGCAACTCTGTTGTCTCTCTTTGCCTCTTTTCCTTATTCTGGCTCTGTCTCATTTTATCCCAGGCCCAAGAATAAAGCAATTCCATCTCTAATTAACTGGTGAGATCTTGCTATGATATATTGGGATTGTCCTCTTGGATTTATTAAGCATGTGTGGCTTAATTGTCCACTTGTCCTAGATGTGAGATGACTGGATGCTCACTGGTTGACTCGTGAGGGACTGAATGTGTCGAGTGTTCATCAGTTAGGAAACATAGCAGCCAAATTAAACAGCGGGTACTGAATGTACAACTTCATGTCAGTTAAGGAGTGTTCTGAGGATAGCTATTTGAGTGTTGAGAAGCTGAACTCAATGTTCCTTGGAAGTCTCAAGCCCTGTACTTGGGTGCCAATATTTAGATAATTAGAGAGAGATCAGTCACTGTGTGGAAGGGACAGTCCTAGTTCTCCATGAATAAATAGAACATTGTGTAGCGTTTCCAATAACTTTCCTAGAAAAGACCCCTTTGAGGTTAAAAACAGCAATGGAAAAGTGATTCCATCTTATAAAGGCCTTACCACTTCTGCCTATGTATACTACTCGTTCACAAAATGAAAGAAATCCCATACCACAGCTCTCTGTGCCTCGTTTAAGTCTGCTACTCTGGAGCCCCCCCTCACAGTATTTGCATCCCGATGTTTGTAGGCATGGGATAGGTTGAAAGACCAGTTTGCCAGTTTCTGAGATGCTGTGAGGCAGAACTTTCACTTTTCAGCACTGATTAGCTCAGCTCCCCAGCTGTGCAGCACCACACCCTGGGGTGATACTGAGAGGGAGCACCCAGACACGTTAATATTGGCTTAAATGTGTGGCTTTTATTTGGGAATTTTTTAAATTACATTGTGATGTTGTGACTTCGCCATTATAGCCTGAATAACACGAACAGTAACTTAACTGGCATGTTATGTTTGGCTCCTTTAAAGAAATGTTAACAGTAAAGAGAGGAGAGGTGAACTGAAGCAGGAAGTGAATTAGCCAATTATCTAATGAGTGAGTTCACTGACTCGGATTCCTGAATATATCAATGAAAAAAAATATGTTCAAAGTTGTAAGCCAACAGATAAAAATGCAACAGAGTCAAACTCCATTGACCTTTTAACACACTTATCCCTGTAATCAATTGATTCAGAACTCCATGTCAGTTTTCAAACAGGAAAAGCAAGTTCAAAAGGATAAAACTAGGGTGACATCACAGACGTTTGACCTGTCCAGAAAGAAAGTGGATAAACAGTTACCATGGTGTGAGACCTTTCAATAACTGATGACAAGTTCACAAATTTAAGATGAAAATCGAATCCTTGGTTTCTTCTTTGTTTTTAAGCCCACTGTAATATATGGGAAACAAGGAGGAGGATCTTAAAACCATGCGTTCGTCTCTCGAGGGAGGTAGGACGGATAAGTTCGGATAACACTGTGGCTATGTGTTGTGTGAAAGGCTTACAGTGGGAAGGTAGAGCTCTTTGTCAAGACTTGCAGAAAGCCCCTGCTGGCCCTGAAAGACAGGAAGTACCTTTCAGTTTGGCCAGAATTAGCTGGAGTTAGAGTTGATTGTCTTGAGTGATAGTTTGCACATGTGCAATGCAAACTCACAGTTAGAAATCTTTGAAGGTTCTCTTGAAAGTCCAGGTCCTATTTAGTTAGGGAATTGTTTTGATTGTAGTAATCATAATCTTTGTCTAGGGCAATGGTTCTCAACATTCCTAATGCTGAAGACCCTTTAATATAGTTCTTCATGCTGTGGTGACCCACAAGCATAAAATTATTCTGTTGCTACTTTATGACTGCAATTTTGCTACTGTTATGAATCACAACGTAAATATCTGATATACAACCACTGCAGAAGGATGGTGACTCACAGGTTGAGAACTGCTGGTCTAGACAGAAAGACAAGACACAAGGTGGTTCGGGAGACATTTCCCAAAGCATCATTAATTTTTTTTTTTTCCGGAGCTGGGGACCGAACCCAAGGCCTTGCACTTGCTAAGCAAGCGCTCTACCACTGAGCCAAATCCCCAAACCCCAAGCATCATTAATTTTAATGCCAAATAAAAAGACTATTCTTTATAAATAAATGTGGAATGTTTAATAAAGTGTACAGAAGTGTGGATTCTATCTCTTGACTTGGTTGGTAGCTGTAAGAAAGGGTAACCAGAGGCAAGAGTAGCTGGTCTCTTAGCTACCCTGAGAGGTATAGGTTTGTGTTTGAGCAAAAGACTGAATGTGGAGAGATCAGAAAGAGGCTCCCAGGTTACATAGCACTTAGCCAATAGAAACAAATAAAGGCTACTGCCTCAGTTAGGGTTTTATGCTGTGAACATACACCACGACCAAGGCAACTCCTATAAGGACAACATTTAATCGGGGCTGACTTACAAGTTCAGAGGTTCAGTCCATTATCATCAAGGCAGGAAGATGGCAGCATCCAGGCAAGCATGGTGTAGGAACCAAGAGTTCTATATCTTCATCTGAAGGCTGCTAGCAGAACACTGACTTCCAAGTACTTAGGATGAGGGCATAAAGCCCACGACCACAGTGACACACCTACTCCAACAAGGCCACACCCCCTAATAGTGCCACTCCCTGGACCAAGCATATGCAAACCATTACAGCTACTTCTCGATGAAATGCATGTGGGCCAAAGTCATACGTGGACTCCTTAACTAGTCTTCAAGTCTATACCATACTTGGGAAGACAGAAAAGCAGGCTAAACATTGAAATTTTCTATGAAATCAAGCTGTTTTTATTTTTAATACGGGGGTGACATGTTCATGCATCTAATGAGCTAGTTTGTAGAAAATAGAAAATATATTTAAGAATAATATAAGGGTGTTGCAGTAAAAACAAAAAAATGGCAGAACCAGTTCCCATACACAACCTGGTGGTCTCACTCTCTTGCTAGCTCTGTCTCCAGCAGGCCAATGGAACTAGCACTAATTTATCTCAGTGACTCCACGCTGCACCCATCTACTTTCTGACCCGCTGTCCATGAGCCATTACAACAAGGCAACCTGTTAGACACCCCATCCTCACTCACAACTTTCTTGGTTGGTTTCACCACACCAGGCATACACATCCCAATTCTGTGGTGGGCCCAGTGTATCCTGCCACCATACACTCTCTTGAACTCAATTAAGTTGCCACATGAAAGAACACACCACACAATATCCTCTGATCCAATTGATAAGATATAATTTGCCCATCTGGACAACACAAAAACCTGTACATATCCATCCCTTAAGAATACTCATAACAACCTGTAATATGTGCAGAGAGGAATCTTAACATCTGCCACCATGTTCTCTTGGCTGTCTCCTCCTTGCTCTGGCCTCCTCTATCTCTCTAAAACTTTTCTCCCACCCATTCTTCCTTCTCATCCAATGGCAGGACTTGTTCTATCCTGTACCTGCCTTCACCTGCCTAATGACATCAACCTACACATGGGTGCATTGAAAGAAGCTGTGAGAGAATCATTAGAATTCTGTTTCAGCAGACCAGAGGGGAAAGGAGAAGGTGCAGATGGAAAAGGCCAAGGGATGGTAGGACCCAGTGCCCTTGGGGAAATTTAGAAATTAGGTCTAAAAGCCTGTCCAACGAGTTCTGGTAAAGGAATCAACAGGCCATAGTGCAAAAAGAGAAGGAAAGGACAGTATGGATAGCATGCATTCAATTTTTGTTGTATTGTTTGAGATGCCAAAGAGCAATTGAAGGTAAGAAATGAAAGTTGGAGCTTAGATTAATAGTGGAAATAAAATGTAGTAGTCATTAATCTCATCTGAAGGATGTAGGAAGGCAGAGGGGTTGGGCTGTCATGAAAGCAGACAAGTGTCTTGACAAGTGGGGAACAGCTGGTAGGTGTGAAAGTGGGAAAACTGGGGCCATTGGGATTGGGAGCTGGAAACAAAGTGACCTAGAGAGCTGTGAAAAAAATGATTCAGTACAGCAGTCAAATGGCAGCCATAGCTAAAATCTGTGAGCAAACAACAGCAAATACAATTGAGGCTTCAATACACATAAACTCAAGAAATCGACAAGGCTGCCATGTTAGTTATTCATCTCACTGCTGGGACAAAATATTCTACAGGAAGCAAAGATAATGAAGATAGATTTCATTTTGGCTTGCAGTTTGAGGGTACATTTCACAAAGGAAGGAGCTTGGTGGCAGGAACTTGAGGCAGCATTGCATCCACAGTCAGAAGGAAGAGAGATGAATGCTTGTGGCCAGCTACCTTCCCACTTTTTATTCAACTTAGGACCCAAGTACAGGGACTGATGCCACACTCCTTTAGAGTGGGTTGTCAGTCCTAAAGGTTTTGGGCCTACCTTCATAGATCAATCCTTCATAGGATGCCTAGAGACTAACATAATAAAATCAACCCTGGCAGCTGGGCTTGAGGCTTGCCTCCTAGGTGACCAGATCTTGTCCAGGTGACAATAAACACTAATTGTGGCTGGGGAAAATGGATACTTACAAATATGATTTCATCAAGTAAATTGTCAGGAAAGTTCATGGAGTAGAGAGAAACAAAACAGTGACAAGGAACAAACCAAGGAAACTGAGGAAGCAAGGGTTTTTTTTAAGATGCACACACTACAAGTAGGCTGTAGCTCTCATATGTGTGAGAGCAGCATTCAAGAAGCAGAATTGGAAGAGCCATGGGTTCAAGTTAAGCACGTTTGAGACTAGATTAGGTTATATACTAAAACCCTATTAGAGATAGATGGAAGATGGCTCTATCTATCTATCTATCTATCTATCTATCTATCTATCTATCTATCATCTATCAATCTATTATCCTCCTCATCATCTATCTAGCATCTATTGACTCATCATCATCATCATCATCATCATCATCATCAATCTCCCTATCTAGCATTTATCTATCTATCTATCTATCTATCTATCTATCTATCTATCTATCTATCTATCCACCCATCCATTGTCTTGTCTAGGAAGAAAACGAATGGAAAAGAGGTTGATGACTTAAGAAAAACAAAGGATTGAAGAAAAATAGCCAAGAGAAGGAACCACTTCTGCTTAATCATGAGTTCATATAGAAACTGCAATGAAGATAATCTACATTGCCCTCAAATTTATAATGAAAAGAGAACGTGAACCAGAAAAATACAGGATTTATAGTTGGACATTGTAGATGTGAATGCTGAGAAGAGGCGAGGTGCTTGGTTTGGATGGGTAAGAGTATCATTAATGTGCTGTGGACTCTACACAAGGAAAGGTTTAAATAAAAAAATGACAAATATGCAGGGCATATTTGAAACAGTTTGGTGGGGAGAAGATATTGAGAGAAGCAGGACAGGAAGTGAGGTGTGAAATAGGACATGAAAGATCAGAGGAGGGAGAGTCAGGGCAGCATCGAAGGCTTCCTCAGAGACGGTATGTGTGCTAAGACTCAAGAACTGGTCAGATTTAATAAGGGTGGGATAGGAAGATGACCTGTGCTTCAGACAAAAGAGGAGGTAGACACTGAAAGAGTTTTCATGAAACTCGAGAAAGGACATCTGGATTTAAAGCAAGTGAGCTGACCAATTGCGAAGCTGTGTGGCGCAGTGAAGGGAGATGGATCTTTCCCACTAAGAGTAGACCATTCAAATGGTCTCATAGAATGACAGCCTTCATCTATGACCAGTCTGGGAACCACAAGAGAACACTAAACTGGGAATGTCACAAGGTGCATGGTGCTTTTGACAGTTACCTAGACAGAGACCCTGGTAGTCATTGCAGTGATAATCATCAAAAAACTCAGGCAGTGAGGTAAATGGAGAGAGTTTCAAGCAAGAGATGGCAGCATGAGGGTATAGGAAGATGGCTCAGTCTTTAAAGTACTTTCTGGACACACATGACAATTTGAGTTTGGACCCTCTGCAGCCATGGAAAATGCTGGATACAGGTCATCCCAACGCAATACCTCCAGCACACTGGCCAGCTGTTTCAGCCAACAAGAAATTACTGGTTCAGTGAAGGAGCTTGTCTCAAACCATAAAATGGGGAGATAATTGAGGTAACATCTGAAGTGGATGTCTTTGTCTCTGTCTCTCTCTCATCACCACCACACACAAAAACCCACACACAAACACACAGACACATCACCAGACACATACACATACATGCATACACATACAGTGTACACAAATACACTACACATAGCATGCAAGTACACACTATACATTCACACACACACACACACAGAGACACACATGAGGGAGAGAGAGAGAAAGAGATAGAAAGAGAGAGTCAGACAGACAGACAGACAGACAGAGAGACAGAGGAGTTGTAGAGGTTACAAGACAGCAGAAAAAATCTTTTGACTGAAGACTGAAGAAACAAGGGAGGGGAGAGCCAACAAGGGAAGGGCTTTCTCCTGATGCTGTTTGTTTGTGTTGTGGGGGGGAAAAGTCTCATAGGAAGTCACAGCATGTGAAAAAGCACACAAACAGTTTCCGCCATGTTTTCCTTTAGTAAACTGACATGTAGAGAAGCCTTAGGCTGTGGAAGGAGCATCAGTAGCTGACCTTCATAAGGCCTGGAGAAGACAGGGCTTGGTCCTTTGAAGCAGTGGCCTCTGGTGAGTGGATTCTGTGAGCAATGGCTGTGCTCCAAGTGAAGACTTTCAGGAGATGATAACAGGAGAGACCATTTAATCACCTTGAGCTGTTTTCAGCCACAGCGGTGCCTGAGTAGCAGACACCCTGCTGAGGGAACGACCCTTGATTGCCAAGCCCAAAATTTTCAAAGGCATTTTTCTTCTTCCTAGTAAATTAAAAACCAGGGTCTTTTTCTGTGTTTATCCAGGAGAATATACCCAAAAACATATGAATGGACCCGATGAAAACTTTTAATTAGTTAATGATTCCTACTTACTTAGTTGTGGAAAAAAATGTGGATTTGTGGATATTTTAAATGAAATGTACTGTGCAGTAGGTTTATAACTGGACCAGGCGAGGTAGACGAGCGGTTACTAAGAACAGGGAAGACAATTTCTGAAATGGTTACTTCATGGAGGAACTATGAAAGAATTTTATAATATTTTTTCCTAAAATATTTCCTTTATTTTCGTAGAACTAGAATGTGACCTTGAAGAACAGTTGCTTCATAATTCTATGAAACTATGCTAGGGGAGGTGGGTGCTGTGCTTTAAGGCAACTTTGCTCTAATTAGTAGATGACCTTGCATCAAACGCAAGAATAGATGGATGTCCGACTGCTCTTGCTGGCGTTTTCCTTGGTTACCTCATGATTCACACTGGGTTTCTCTGTGTAGAGTGTGATCTACCCATTTTACTTTGGCCCTACGTTTGCATCTCTGACCCTTAAGAGGATTACAAAGTCTGTGAGTGCTCCTCTTTACTTTTTTATGTAATAAAGCAATCTTGCTAGGCCTTAATTTCTTTGAATTGCCTTAAAGCATGACCCCTGGAAGATGCCACAATGACTTATGCATTTGTTCATAGACCCAGGGGACTAGAACTCTGAAAGCCAAGTGTCACCTGGCCCCTAAGACCAAATGTACAGAACGATGCTCATTCCTTGCAGAGGTCATGATGCTTTAGGGATTGTACATTACGGCAGTGGCTGGATCTGTTCTCATATCGTGTTCTTCTTTGTATCTCTGGTTCCCCCGTGTCTCTACCCTTTACTCTCCTTTTCGAAGGATTTCAGTCGTCTGATGAAGCTCCTACTCTGAATCCTAGATCATTTCTACTTAAGATTCCCAACCTGATTCCATGAGCAAAGACACTGAATCTATCCAAATAGTGACTGATTTGGGGGTATTTGGGGTAGAGGCATCCATTTGGAGGAAATGGGCAGGATTCAACTCAAAACAAGTGATAATTAAATGTCTCAGGCATGTATTATTTTAGTTTGAAAATTGTCAGCCAGACCAGCTGTAAAGGGAAGGGCTTACTAAAGAGAGAGGCCAAAAAATGTGGAGGCCTCAGGATGTAACACAGGAAGTGGTCTGGCAGGGGAGTCCTCCCTTAGGATCTTTGTGTCCCAGAGCGGATTTACAGGATGACTTTGCAGCAAGCCCCTTGGCCTCGTGTGTCTCCATGGTCTCCTGACTTTTCGATAAATGGGAAAGGATAAGAAAGCCCCACCCTGAGGGCTAAAGTGTAACTTTCCATCCTCGAGACTGGACCAAAGAAAGGGTACGTTCTACTCAAAAGCTGTCATTCACTAGCCAACATGTGAACAACACATAACACTAGTGTCACATGAATGCATTTGATCACCGAGCCTTACATGTGCCAGCAAAACCAGCAGGTACACGAGGACTTGGACATTTGTGGAAAATATGTAGTTCAAATTATCTGTGGCTTCCTGAGGATAGTGAAGTATGTTGCAAACATCTGTTTGGTTCCAGGCTCTGCCTAGCAAGTCACTGAACCAGGAAACAGAATTTTTTTTTGCTGATCACTGGCTCAGAAGTCATGACCAAGCCACACACTTGGTTATTCTTCCTGTTCTTACCGTGAAAACTTAGTTGAAGATGATTCTTTAAATTCTTTTATTTGCTTATGTGTGTGTGTGTGCACACATGCGATCTTATCCCGGCACACCGGGGAGGGTGGAGGACAACCCACAGGACCTGGTTCTTTCCTTCCACCACCTGGGTCCACAGAGAGAATTCAGGGCATGTGGCTTGGCAGCCATGACTACTGCCCACTGATTCTTAATCCCACTGGGGAAAAAGTGGTTCTTATTAATAATACTAATGTATTTGTACACTGTTTATAATTTGTAATCCTTTTGACATCTTTTAAAACCTCTTCAATAGACCCTCCACATAGTTCTAGGCTATGAAACTGGTTTAGGAAAATTAAGCAATAAATTTAAATCCATGGTGGCCAACTTGTGGACTCCAATTTAAGCTTTCAGTCCTACATTACTTGCTTTATCAGTGAAGGAAAGGGGAAAACATTGGCGGGTACAGACTAATCATATCTCAGACTTCCGCGGTATGGAAGGCTGAGCTAGGCATGCAGTGCAATGGGAAGCAGACTGATCTCAAAGTCAGAGACCTGGAAGTTCATCCCTCCTCCCTCATTCGAGCTGGAAAAAGATGCTGATGATTCTGGGAAGTCAACAGTGCACGGAATGGGCCCTCATTCTTCATACTCACGTGCTATGTTTCAAATGAAGGAGCTCTGAGCTGTAGCACCCCTCCTATCACTTGGTACGATACGATTTCCTGGAAATCAGCCGACTCTGGCTTGTGGAGCACGCTCGTTTGCATAACATGCTGGTTGCCATGTGTTTGGGAGATGTTCCCATATGCTATTGTTGACACAACAGTGATGTGGCTTTCACATGTTGAGACTATGAGAATGTAACATGATTGGACTTGGACAGGGGCCTGAAATAGACCACCCATTGTATTTATTTGGCTGCCAGGCAGGTCAAACAATTTCACTGGTAGAGCTTTGAAGCTTCTCGATAGGAATACCTCACCTTTCATTTTAAATACGTGTGGAGTGGTGCCGAAGTATCCATCTTGAGAACTCGATTCCTGCTCGTTTTTCCCCCACTTTTGTCAACCATATTTTAAGGATTTATTTTGGAAAATAATGCATTCTATTGGGGGAAAGAGGCTTGGTTAAAGTTTACCTCAAGAGTTTAGTCAGGCCTCAGTGTGTCCCCCAGAATAGCAATGGATTTTATAACCTGAGTTTGTTCACCAGATCTCGTGGCTAGAATCTGCCTTGTTTCCTTTCTTCTTGCCCAGTTCCACACTCCTTCCACATGTCTTACAGACCTACACCACACGTCAGGGATTATCCTGATGTGTGGCATGAATTGGGCCTTCAGGACGTGCTTGAAGAAGATGCGAAGTGTGTGGTCCATGTCAGTAACAGGAATGAAACTCCTTTCTCAACTGCTCCATTCTCTTGGCTGCATACATAGGCACTCCTCAAGTCTTACTGAGACCAAGTAGATTGTCAAACACACGTGGCATGTCCCCATGTGTGTTAACTAGGTGTCACCACTGTAGCTATCATGTGAGTTTCTGTCAAGACGACAGACATCTCAGGTCATTGTCTTGAAGAAAAAGAGGTTTATTTGGCTCATGATTTTGGAAGGTTCGCCCATGGTTGCTTGACTTTTTTCTTGTGGAGAGGTGATGAAGCACAATCCCTCATCTCATTGCCAGGAAGCAAAACAAGAAAAGCACAGTAAAAGATAAAATGGCTGCAAATGGAAGGTACTGTGTCCCCCTTGTCCTCTTCCAAGGCCTCTTAGCCACTCACCTAGACTTCTCAGGCCACACATCTTGAAAGTTCCATGATATCTCAGAAGCATCACCACAAGGACTAAGACTCTGGCAGATGAAACTCTGGGAGACACATAAGACCCTGGTGTATTCAAGAAAAACAAGTGAATGGAGCACAGTCCTCCCTGTTCAGAAAAGAGAAAGAAAAGCCCCTGTCAGTGGTGGGCCCAGCTGTCCTTCTAGCCCAAGCCTAAGAGAGTGAGTTGCCCTATTGCCCCAGAGATCTCATAAACCCGATTCCAGGCCCATCAAGATGACACAGTATGGAGTCACTGTTTTTAATTTCCTTCTGTTTTGGTAACTCTCTCATAACCTGATTCAGCACTCAGATGTATAAGAAATTCCTTGTTCTGACACTCACTCCCATTGCTCACAGAGAAGAAGAGCACAACTGACTTTTCTCACAAACTGCCATCTTTTATACAAAATTCTCAATTTGCTTCATGAGTCTTCCAACTCAAATCCCAAGGCACTCCAATTTCTGTTCACTTCAACGCTGAGACTTCAAATTCCTCATGTGACCGTTTGTGCTAAGATTTACTAAAGATGCTAGCTCTAAGAGCTGCCATTATGACTGGAAAGTAGAGATGAGTACTACTGGGCAATGGCTGTTCAGGGAGAGGCTCTCAGAGCACCAGAAATGTCTCAGAAATCTTTTTTAAAGATGGCAAAACAGTCTTTTCCCCCACTGAACAGTCTAGATATCCTTTTATTTTTCTCATGTCTTTGCATGGTGTGTGTGTGTCTGTGTCTGTGTGTGTTTGGTGTGTGAATGGTATGTGATTTTGGTACATATATGGGTGAATGTGTGTGTGTGTGTGTGTGTGTGTGTGTGTATGTTTGGTGTATGTATGGGTGAGTGTATGCATGTGCATGCCTGTGTGTATTTGTGTGTGTGCATAGTATGTTTGTGTGTTTAGTGTATGTATGGTGTGTTATGCATGTGTGTTTGCAGATGTGTGTTTCTGTGTGCATGTGTGTTTGCAGATCTCTCTGTGTGTGTGTGTGTGTGTGTGTGTGTGTCTGTGTGTGTGTGTGTGCTGATCCAAAGAGTCTTCCTTGATTTCTCTCCACCTTATTCATTGAGGTCCCTTGGTTGAATCAAGAGATGATGGATGTGGATTGTCCACATGGAGAGCTTGCTCCCGGGTTCCCCATGCTCTACTTTTCCGGTCTTCCTGAATTTCCTGGTATGTGGACCACCGCACCTTCCTGTAGCTCTAACTCCAGTGTCCTCACTCACTGCTTGTGCAATTGAGGGAGTTTTTCCTCCCTCCCTCAGCGCAGTCACTATTGACCCAAATTTCACCAACCAGGAAAATCCTTAAGTGTGTGGAACCTGCCTCTTGTCCTTTACAGAAAAAATGGTTCCTGGTCCTGGTGGCCCCATTGAGGAGCCGTAACTCAGCTGTTAAACACCTCCTGCACTTGCAGAGGCTGAACGAAGGTTCCTCGGACCCAAGTCAGGCAGCTCACAGCTACCAGTAACTCCAGAGAACCTGCTCCTCTCTCCTGGCATCTGAGGGAAGCTACATCTGCATGCACATACACACTGACACATACTCAAATAGAATAAAATATACATAAAGAAAAATTCTAAAAAGGAAAAGAGAAAGAGAGTAAGAGTTCTATTGGTCTGTCTTCATCTCATGACCTGTACAGTAATTACTATTGAAGGGAAATTTCTGTGTGTGTGTGTGTGTGTGTGTTTGTTTGTGTCTGTGTGTGTGTCTGTGTATATTCATGAATGTGTGCATGTGTGTATATGTATACACATGTGTAATATTATGTGAGAGCATGTGGGTATATGTCTGTATATGTGCATATGCATATATTTGTATGTATATGCATGAGTACATGTATGCATGTGTGTATTTGCTGAGTATGTATATGTACATGTGAGTATGTGTGTCTGTCCATGTTTGTATGTGTGTGTGTATGTATGTATGTATGTATGTATATCTCTCTGTGTGTCTATAGATGAATGAATGCATGGTGTGTTGTGGTGTGTGGTGTGTGTGTGTGTGTGTGTGTGTGTGTGTGTGTGTGTGTAGGCATGTATGCACACAAGTCAACCTATGTGTAGTGGCTAGAGTCCCACCTTAGGTTTCATTTCTCAGGTGCAATACATTTGTTAATAGAGACAACATCTCCTATTGATCTGGAACTCTCCATGTACACTCCCCATGTACACTGGCAGGCCAGTGACCATAGGGATCTCTGGTCTCTAACTTCTAGCACTGCGATTGTAAGTGTGTGAAAGGACCACACATAGTCCTTTCACACGGGTTCAAGGCACTAATGTCAGGTTTGCACGCTTGCTTGCTGTGATGGCTTATTTTCGCTTGTCAACCTCACTATATCCGCACTGAACTACAGTCCAGAAATGGAGGGCACATAAAATCTGGATCTGAAAGCAGGGGGAAAAAAACAGGTTTTGTTCTGGATCAACACATACCTTTAATCCAAATCTTGATACATAGTGGTCATGCTTATAAAAAATCTATAAAGAAAAGGAATTAAAGAAAAGCTTAGGTCCATGCATGGTGGTACATGCTTTTAATCCCAGCACTTAGACATAGACATGCAGATCTCTGAGTTCAAGGACAGCCATGCTCAGGCAGTGAAGGAAACCACTGAAAACAGAAAGCTGAGGAAGATATAATTGAACAAGGAAACCACGTTGCAGACCCAGCAAACAGAGAACTTGGCCACCTCAGCCATGTGGTTCTGACTTTTTCAAGAAATCTTCCTCTGTGACTAAGGAAAGTTGCTGAGGCCAGATGTATGGTGAGGGCGTCTCTGCGTGGAGGCCAAGAGACACCATTTCATGAAGTAGTGAGAGTGAAGCCTGGGTTTCACTGGGGACCTCAAGATGTTAGAGATACCAGGGTTGTGGGATACCTGCTGAGGAAAGCTACTGACAGGAAAGGGAACCCGCCAGAGAAGAGAGCTGCAGTCCACAGAGCTGAAAGGCCTTGCAGGTCTGAAGAGCACTTCAACATCAGACACGCGGAGGCGGAGTTACGAGTTTGCTGAGCTGTTCTTCAGTCTTGCTTTGGTCCAGTATCTACTCCCTGTGCTTTCTTCCTTGCTAGGAACACTAATGGATATCCTGTATCGTGATATGTTGGAAGTATGTGATTGCTCTTTGATTTTGGGTATTGTTTTAGGGGACCACAGTTAAGAGATTGCATGAATCTCAGAAGAGACTTTTCACTTTGGACTTTTAAACATTCCTGAGACTGTGGTAGACCATGAGGACTATGAAGTTGGACTACAGGTATTTTGCATTAAACTGTGGATCCAAGCCTGTGGGGGCTGGGGAGTGGTTTGAATAGACACGGGCACCACAGACTCCTGTGTTTGAATGCTTGACCCATTGAGAGTGGCTCTATTAGGAGGCGTGGCCTTGTTAGAGGAAGCGTGTGACTGTGGAGGCAGGCTTCGAGGGTCTCCTAACGATGCTCAAGCCACATACAATATTGAAACAGTTTCCTTCTGCTGACTTCAGATCAAGACACAGAACTCTCAGCTCCTTCTCCACTACCACATCTGCCGTGCCTCTCGCCATTATGGTTTGGACTAACCCTCTGGAACAGTAAGGCAGCCCCGGTGAAATGTTTTCCTTTATAAGCGTTACCTTGGTCACGGTGTCTCCTTACAGAAATACAGCCCTAAGACGGATATCAAGTACTTTACTGACAGGGCTATCTTCTCAGCCCTGATGTTGCAATTATTAATAAGCATGGATATAGCTCTAACTGCCATCCCTGTGGTGGGTGATGCCTTCTTGGGCCTTGGTATAAGAAAGCAGATCTGGAAATCTAGATTAAGGGTAGAGTGCCTGACCAGTGTACACGAAGCCGTGGTTTAATCCCTAGCACTTAAATAAAAGAAGAGAGAAAATGGATTAGAAATCAAAATAAGTTGTGCAACAGAAGGCAGCTGAGTGGTGAGAGGTCTGAGTCCCCATCTCAGGGTTTCAAGTTCAGGGCACTTTTGGACAGGTCTGTGGGTGGGTCTCAAACCTGCTCTGAAACCTAACATAACAACCAAAAGATTCTGATGCTGCTTTCCCACTACTGTGTGTCACATGTATGTTATTCACCTGTGCAGTGGAGTGATTTTAATCACATTATACAATACATCTTTAAAATCCTTTTGTAAATGACAAAGCTAATAACAGTAACTTATCAATGTTCTAGAACTCTCTTCTCCCTATTTAGAAGTGTGGCCTCGCAGAATCTGGTTTTAATGGGGTGGAATGATTTACGCAGACAGGGAAATAAAAGTCCTTAATGATTATAAGTGGAAGGTAGTGTACGTCCATCCATGGTGCCTTAGTTTTGGCAACACCATGGGCCAGGAATGTTTACTAGGTGAGGTGCTCTGGCCTGTTCCCGCAGTCTCCACTGTAATCACACACACAGCTCCCTCAACCCCTTACATCTTCCTCTCTACTTTGATAAAAAAGGAATGATCAAGACCTTCCTTTGTGAAACTCAGAAGGTAGGTTTTATCCTGTGTATTGAAGAGTGGCTTCTTCTTCTGGTCTTTGGCTACATAGCACAGATACCTGGTTCATCTTTCTTTACTTCCTGGGAGAGTTGATGAGAGTTTCCTTTGGATTATTCTCATTCAGTGTGCTCATCCTCTGTTTTCACATTTCTTATAGAGAAATTACATACACAACTAAACCAGTGGCTTGATTTCTTTTCTTTTTTCTTTTTTTTTTTTTTTTGCCTCTGATCTGCAGAAGCAAAGGAATGCTTTCAGACCCCAGATCTTGTTTCCAAAGGACTTTTCGGAAGCACCAGAGACAGGTTGAAGGTCAATCATGGAGGAGGTAGTGGGACTGGGCAGAGAAAGAAGCAGATATCAGTGTAAGCAGATATTCCTTACTGTTTACAGCATACAGAGAAGCTGACATCTATAGCTGTTTGAGGAATGTCCATGAGGAAGAAATAGAAGCAGAAGTGAGTTCTAATGGTCTAACCACCAAGGTGCCAGCCATCTTACTGAGAGGAATAAAGTTTTGCAAAATGGTAGATGGCAGAGAACGAACAGCCCATGTTCATCATGCCAGGCCATTAAACACCCAGACATGGATCTTAGGGTACGTTCCCCAAAGCTGACAGAGAAAGGAAATAGACTAGTCCCATGCCACGTCAATGCTGTTGAGTCAGACGAGAATAATCAACTTGTAAAAACAGCCATTAAATAATTTTCTACTCATTCAAACAGACACCAGAGGAAGCCAGGTAATAATTTTTGTCTCTGTCCCTTTCTCTCTGCACACGCAAACAGACTGGAGCGGGTAGGGCATGACCGCGATTTCTCACGTGCTTTGCTTGATTCTCCGCATTGCGGGCAGAGCAAGCCGAGCAGGTGCAGCATTTATCCGTATAAAAACAAACACAGCTGACGGGGTGTCGTGGAGCTCGGACTCCACAAGTGCTACAACATCAAAGACTTACTTACATTCTCTAAAGCGAAAGTGACACGAGCAGAGTGAACTATCAAAATAATTTCCCCCAGCTGTGAGATTTGGAGCAAAGCTCTGTCAAAAGCAAAGTGTGCCCGGTCCAGTTAAAAACTCCCTTGTTCTTGATGGCGGGCGTCTGAGTACTAAATGAAGACCCAGGATCTCTGGGTTCGGGTTCCAGTTGTTTACCGTGAAATGAAAGAGCGGGCAGAGAGTGTCGTGAGGCTTTTGTGCTTCACATTATTCTCCCCAAACATGTTGATGAGTTAAGTATAAACGAATTCGAAGCATATGGTTCAAATTTCTGTGGAAATCCACAGGGCATATTAAGGGAATTAAAGGGAAACGTGTTAGGCCAAACATATTTAAGAATTTTACAAAACCCAAATCCAGCAAAATATTTTAACATTTTTCTGGTCAGCCTGTTCCAGTTTATTCTTCTGTAACAGTGTGTTTTCTCAATTTCCTTACTCTCTCGTTTTGATATGCTGTGTAGAGCCCAGATCATTGTAATGTATTACAATGAGGTTACCAGTCTAGCTCTTTAATCTCAAGTAATCAAATTCATCACAGAATAATTCAAATATACTTAAAACCTTAGGGAATTTGGACCAATTACAAAGAAGCTAAACTCTGAAATGTTGAGGTTGAAGCTATTCAGTACATTGAATTTAGATCATTTTAAGGGAACATATTCTTTGGATTCATTTATCATTATTTAGTTTTGTTTAAAGCACTTTTCTTACATGCCTAGGGTTCAGGCAGATTTAAAAATAAATAAAGTATGTGGATCATGACTACATGGAGCATGCCCCTGAATTAAATTATTATAAAATTGAATGTATGTTATATTTTTTAACCACACTTTAAATATATGTAGTACTGTAGAGATTTTGTTTTTGGAGTTGGTTTTCTAAGGTAGAGAAGACTCTATTAGAGGACATCTGTATAAATGATGTAATTTACACAATGAGTATTCAGCTAACAGCATATTTCAGAAGCTAATCATGTTCACTCTCAAGATATTTGGAAACTATCTTCCCTATAAATTCTTAATGCAGCATTCCTACTAGTAGTCCTCCATGGGGGAAAAGAAGGCTGGGTTAACTATACTTTGTAATTGGTAATTTACGGTTTTCTGGTGACTATTTCTAATTTCACTAAAGCCTATGAGGCAACCACACTAAGGTTACTAGGGTTTTGCTCAGCTCTAGCACATTCTGACTAAGCATGTGGGCCTGAATTAGGTCCCAATACCATTGAAAGGGGCGGGGGCGGGGCTCTGAGATGACTTTATATGTAAATAATAGCTTAAGGATCATAAAGGCTTGAATTTAGTCCCCAAGATCCTCATAAAAGCTGGGTGACAGTGATGCTCCCTTGGGATCCCAGAGCTTGGAGTAGGAGAAACAAGGGGATCCCAAGGGCTTCCTGCCCAACCAATCCAGCCGAAATGGTAATCCCAAGCTCAATGAGAGATCCTGTCTCAAAAACTAAGGTAGATAAATAACTCCTACAGTGCACAGGCCACGGAATCAACATGAAAAAGTCAAGTAGCCTTTCTGTGTACAAACAACAAATACATGGAGAAATAAACCAGGTAAACATATTCATTCACAATAGACAAAAATATGTACTTTGGAATAAATATAACAAAGCAAGTTGAAAGACTCTCCAATGAAGATGTAAAACTCTGAAGGAAGAAATTAAAGAAGACACTAGAAGATGAAGGTATGTATGGCCATGGATTTAAAGAATCAATATCATGAAAATGAACAAACTGATAGATGTAATTTATAGATTCAGTGCTATCCTAAGCAAAATTCTCATGATATTCTTCCCAGAAATATTAAACAAAATCCCCAAATTCATATTTTGGAAGTACAAATGACCCTGGTTGGACAACTCTAGATCGTGCAAGAAGAATGCTAGGTCATCTGAAGCTACCTTACAGAGCTAAGCTTTGTGATGGGTGAGAGAGTCTCATTAGTTCATTCTTCCATGGGTCGCTGTCCAACTTTCCCAACACCATTTGTTGAAGATACTATTCTTTATCCAATGTGTATTTTGGCATCTTAAAAAAGAAAATAAGGAAAGAAGGATGAAATAAAGAAAGAAAGAAAGGAAGGAAGATAGAAAGAAAGAAAGAAAGAAAGAGAGAAAGAAAGAAAAAAGAAAGAACGAAAGGAAGAAAGAAAGAAAAGAAGGAAGGAAGGAAGGAAGGAAGGAAGGAAGGAAGGAAGAACCCACAGGTGGCTGTAGTTACATAAGTTAATAGCTGAGTCTTCTATCTTAGTCTATTGATCTCTAAGTCTGTGTTTGTTCTGTGCCATGTTGATTTTATGACAATATCTCTGTAGCAATATTTCTCTTACTGAGGACTGCTTTTCCATTTGGGATCTTTTGTGTATCCATATGGACTTAAGGTTTTTATTTTGAAACTGCTAAAGATGAAGGTATAAGACATAGGAAAAAGTAAAGACTTTTGGAATAAGATTCTGGTTGCTCAGGAAATAATATTGACCAACAATAGACAATAGGGTACATTATGAGAATAAAATGGGTTGTATAGCAAAGGAAATAACTGCATGGTGTGGCTGTCTGCAGAATGGAAGGAAATCTTCACTAGCTTTATGTCTGACAGGGAATTGATATCTAGAATATGCAATGGACCCCAAATCTAAACATCAATAAAACAAATGTCTCTAAAAAATTAGCCTATGGTACTAACAAAGTGTTCTCAACAGAAGAAGTAAAAGGAGTTACTAAACACATTAAAAATGTTCTACATCCTTACCATGGAAATGCAAATTAAAATTACTCTGAGATTCCCTCTCACCCAGGAAGACTTAGTTTATAAATTAGTTTCTGTATGGACTTTTCATCCATCTGTAGCTTTCTGTGGACTTCCCTCAACCCTTACTTCTCCCTGCTCTTTCTCTCCATCTCTCTGCCTTGAGACCCTTTCTTCCCAAGTATTCCCCTCTTTGACGTCAATATTAGATGTGGTCTAGTATCCCCTCCCTTTGGACTTCTCCCTGCAAACATATATCTCAGCCCCTCTCTTGCTATGATGTGAGCATAGGGAGGGGATTAGTTGGGAAAAAGAAAGTGGGTCAACAGAAGTGCAAGGGGGTTTAGAGGTCAATGGAGGGTGAACGGACTCACAGTGCATTTTGTCCAAGCATGGTGTTGTCCAAACTTATAGATAAGGTGGTTTAAACACAAGGAAGTTGTACTTGACTCCACACAAAAATCCAATGGTCCAGGAGTCCTGGAAGGACCAACTTCCTACTCTTCTCATACTACATTTTTCAAAAGCAACACCTTAGATTAACAATATCCACCAGTCAAGGGCCTATGATAGAGAACATCATAATCTGAATCCCTTTAGGTGTGTGTATGTGGTAATTCAATCACACAATGGGTGTGGGGACTTCCTCTGGAAGAAAACCAAGGCATGGGTAGTCTTCTGTGGAAGACTGCTGTGAGCAAGGACAAGGCTAAATATAGAGTGCTGTGTTAATAGGCCTAGAAAGCAGGAACAAAGAACGAACCAAAGATTTTTATTCTCCAGATTTACAGCCTGTGGGGCTTACCTTATTAGGTTGGGGACTTGCTTAGAACTAGTTATCTCTGTTTTCCTTTCCTTTTCTCCCTTTTCGGATGAGAGCATTAATCCTATGCTTGCTGTCACCACCCTGTTTTGGAGTCACACAATTTGTTTCACTTCACAGGCTCATAGCTGAAGATAAATTGTGTCTTAGATGAATCATGCACTTGTGTTAATCATGTCTAAGTGAGGTGATAGAGGAATGAGAAGCTGGATTCGACATGAGCATTGAAGTCAGAGCTGGTGAGATGGAATAGATGTATTCTGTGCATAGAAAACAGTTGAGTTTTAGTAGACAATGGGGGATTCAGAACATGTGTCTATATCCTACCAAGTTTCACAGGCAGGATTGGGATATAGCATTAGTGTAATAGAGTTAGAGGTTAGGAATACAATGTAATAAATAGGAAGTAATGTGATAAAGGAGACCTGGGAGAGCCTTTTCTTTGCCTTTTCATCAACCCTAGATACAAGAAGACACTATGAACCAACATGCAGACCCTTGCCAGACAACAGATCTTCCACAATAAACCACCGAGTTCATAGTATTTTGTTATAGCAAAACTGCTTGACAAGATCTGATCTTTGTTGACATCTAGGCAAACTGGTGGTCATAGAAGTCTATGTTCTGATTGGTTCATCTCTCCAGAGAGATGATAATGTCATAGAAACCCCTTATGGGGACCAGTAGCTTGAGGCTGGGCTAGGATGGTGGGGACCAACCAAGGGGCAGCTCTACAGAGTGATTGGGTGGCGCCCTTCAGTTCCCAGTCTGTGGAGAGAATCAGACAAGAGGCTGGATTTTTGTTTATTATTTTTTTCATTATAACTATTGGACAGCTGTGGAGTGTGTAGGAGGCCGTGTTGAGAGGAAGTTGGGTAGAAGTTCCTGTGAATTGGTAACTAGGAATTTTCCAGAGACAGAAATAACCCAGATTCTGTTTTCTATGCCTAGACTGACCATCGGCATAGATATGGGGATTGAGGAGAGCAGAGCCAAGAGTTCCTGTTTGCTGCACTGCTCTTGGGAGACCTGGAAGCAGGCAATGGTGATCAACCTTATCTGAAATAGTGTGAAGACACAAAGGAAGATAGCACATCCCACCCACATCTTGCTTTCAAAACCAAGGTCCAGCTTCATTCCAGGCAAACATCAGTGAGTTAAATAGGAGTGGTGTGTTGGCAGACTTTCAGGGAGTGATGGGAAGTAAAAATTAAATTTGCTAAATCTCAGTATCAACTGTCTAATTCATTTAATTCTGGGCACCCACCGTGCACCAGAGCATTAACCATTAGGTCTTCTTAGATGAGGCTTCAAAGCCTGTCAACTGTTTTAATAACCATATAATCTCATATCTAGGAAAAAATGACACGAAACTCTCAGCATTGTAAAACATGTCAAGTGACAGAATTTAAAATGTTAATGGATGAGCTTAATATATTGATACTTAATCTATCTCAACAATCTGTCCTCACTGTGGTGTTATCTGTAAGGTTAACGCTTATTTAATATCACAAGTGGATATGGTGGTGCACGCCAGTAGGAAGAGGTGTAGAAACCGAGGCAAGAAGATCATGACTTGGAGCCAGCCTGAGCTGGATTTAGGCTGAGGTTGTAGCTCAGTTGGGAGAGTGCTTGCCTATCCTGACAGAGACCTTGATTCTACCTACTGGAGCCTCATAATTGGGCTTGGTGGCATGGGTGGTGTCTGTAGTCACAGCACTTGGGATGAGGTGGCAAGAGAAGTTCAGCATCGTCCTTGGCTAGTGAGTCAGAGGACAGCTGGGCTAAGGCAAACCCTGTGCTTTCTTTTTAATGGAAGATGAATTTTTATTGAAAATAAATATTTTCCTACTGTCTCTCTTGACCATGGTTTCCCTTCCCCTGACTCCTCTTTCTCCTCCTTCTCCAACTCCTCCCAAAGCCTCTCCACCTCTCCACTCACCCAACTCCATGCCTCCGTGTCTCTGGAAAACAAAGAAGCAGACAAAGCTCTCTCTCTCTCTCTCTCTCTCTCTCTCTCTCTCTCTCTCTCTCTCTCTCTCTGTGTGTGTGTGTGTGTGTGTGTGTGAGAGAGAGAGAGAGAGAGAGAGAGAGAGAGAGAGAGAGATCTTGTCTTAAAAATGTTTGTGAGGAAAACAGGCCATGTCGCAGTGTATGAAATATTGCTCACATGATTTGAAACCGGAGGTAGTGAAAAGGCATGAGAGTTGATAGTAGAAAAGAATCCGCATTCTGTAAGATAGCAGAATATTCCCAAGATGGAATTCTTCAGATAAAAAAACTAACAGATTTTTTAAACCTAATTTCAAGTAGCTTAAACTGATGAACCTGGTTCACTATTTTATCTCGTTCGCTCAGTCTGCAATGGTCAGGTGATCGCGTTATCCGTTTGTGGATTTGCCTCCAAAGCAACACCAGTTGTTTAGTCTCTATAAAAGTTGACGGGCCGGCCTAGTGCACTTGAGTGGGATGCTTTTTTTTCCCTCCATCTTTATTAAATTGGGTATTTCTTATTTACATTTCAATTGTTATTACCTTTCCTGGTTTCCTGGCAAACATCCCTCAATCCCTCCCCCTCCCCTTCTCTGTGGGTGTTCCCCTCCCCATCCTCCCCCCATTATCGTCCTCCCCCCAACAATCCCGTTCACTGGGGGTTCAGTCTTGGCAGGACCAAGGGCTTCCCCTTCCACTGTGCTCTTACTAGGATATTCGTTGCTACCTATGAGGTTGGAGCCCAGGGTCAGTCCATATATAGTCTTTGGGTAGTGATTTAGTCCTTGGAAGCTCTGGTTGGTTGGCATTGTTGTTCATATGGGGTCTCAAGCCCCTTCAAGCTCTTCCAGTCCTTTCTCTGAATCCTTCAACAGGGGTCCTGTTATCAGTTCAGGGATTTGCTGCTGGCATTCACCTAAGTATTTGCCATATTCTGGCTGCGTCTCTCAGTAGAGATCTACATCCGGTTCCTGTCAGCCTGCACTTCTTTGCTTCATCCATCTTATCTAGTTTGGTGGCTGTTTATGTATGGGCCACATGTGGGGCAGGCTCTGAATGGGTGTTCCTTCTGCCTCTGTTCTAAACTTTGCCTCCCTGTTCCCTCCCTAGGATATTCTTGTTCCCCTTTTAAAGAAGGAGTGAAGCATTTCCACTTTACGGAGGATAATGTGACAAGTGAATGCTCATTTCGTCTCCAGGAAGCCATGAAAATAAGCTAATTCACAGTCGGAGGTGGCTCAACTGCTTCAGTGCTTACACGTAAGAGCCTTAGGGTCTGAGTAAAAGCCAGGCGCAGAGGCAACTGCCTCATGATGCCAGTGATAGAGGGTAAGTGGGTCTCTGCTGACCATTGTCCAGCCACCCCAGGCAATGAGAGCTCCAGGCACAGTGAGAGAACCTGGTTCAAACAAATCAGGCAGAAAGTGACTGAAGAAGACACCCAGAGCTGATTTCTGTTCTCCACACACGTCTGTACGCCCGTACACAGGCACTGTATGGAAGCATCACCTGCCAATAAAAGGCTGATGGCCTATCAGCTGAGGCAGAGAGTGGAAGGCGGGGCTTCTGGCGGAGAAGGATGGGGAATCTCGGAAAAGGGTCAGACTGGAAAACTCGTCCTGAACTGAGGAAATTGGAAGCATGAATCTGAGGAGAGGTAACCAATCATCTGGCAGACATAGACTAGAATAAATGGGTTCTGTAAGTTAGTTAGGGAATGAGCCAAAGTATTCATTCATTCATAAATAATTAAGTCTCAGAGTCATTCTTATGGGAACAAAGGGGCTAGGGAGCAAAGCTTGTGGCTGTACTCACTTATCACACATGCATATTCTCTCTCTCTCTCTCTCTCTCTCTCTCTCTCTCACACACACACACACACACACACACACTGCTTTGTGTACCATGGATAACTGTTCATTATCTTTCTCTCTCTCATTGTATGCTGTCTCACACCCTAAAGGATTGATATTTCTATAAGAAATGTCTTGCTCCAATTTTAAGATGCTCTTAGCTTCCCTTAGCTTCTCCACGCCACCTGTGTGAGTCAGGTACATCTTCCTTTTCTCATACTGTATGCTTTTAAAAATACTTTTAAGGGAGGTTTCACCAGTGTGCATGCATGCTTCTGCTCATGCAATGGCTATGTAACATAAAGGGTGATAGACTAAAGGCCCAAGAGATCCCAGCTCAAGCCAAAGCACTAAGCTCTGTGAGCTGGAAAACCTCACGAGCCTCCAGGCCTCTGTGTTGTCCTCACTTGTCGGATGGGTGACTTACTTACGGGAAAGAAATGAGTTAATGTATGCCAGGGACTTTAGATTTCTGCTTTCTCTGTTCATCATCACGTGCGTCTACAAGATTTAACTTCTATTTTAATGGTATGATGTATGCTTTATCGTGTAACTTGTTGCCTTATCATTGCCTTAGTTGTACATTTACTTTACTTATGATATATTTAATGATGCTCAAAGAGGAAAGTTGGTTGTATTAGTATTATATTATAATATTAGTATTATAGTATTATAGTATTATATTATAATATTAGTATTATAGGAAGTGGAGACTTAGTTGTAAGGCCACAAGTTGTACACACACACACACACACACACACACACACACACACACACAGGTGCATTTCTCACTCCCAGGGCGTGTGCCTTATCTACACTAAACAAAGCAGCCAAAGGACCGCCAGCTCTCTCATACCCTGTCTGTGTCCTTTTGATTTCTAAATTCTCCCTACTTACGAAGAATAATGTTTACTGCTGTTTTGAATTTTTCCTAATCAAACCTGGCATCAGAGACCTAAACAAGCTTAAATCTTGACTAATTTTGTTTTTATTTCCCCTAAAACATGTGGAATGTGTTTGCTCTATTGTTTTAAAGGGTTGTTTTATTGATCCTTTTAAACGATCCCTTTAGTTACATCAGAGGGGTTTAGATACAGTGCCACAGCCTGATACTGTAATGATGTTGTTAAGACTTGAGGTGTGTGTTTATCTCTCAGTTGCTGGCTTTTACCTTTGATGCAGCCTTTGTCACCCAACTTTCAAACCTTTCTCAAGTTCTCCAGAAGCAGATGCCGGGTGCTGGCTTCTCATCTTACATCACCTTCCCCAAGACAACCATCACTGGGTTGTGAGCTAAGATTCCTGTCTTCTCTCACGATGCTGATATTAAACGCCCCCATTCTAGTTAGAATTTAGTGGGCAGAGTAGCCTCTACCTGTGCCCCTCTGTCCCAAGAACATACAAGTCTCCCTTATACTTTGCCATTTAGTCCTTTTGACCATTGCTAAAGAGAAAAGTCCTTACCTTGTTTCAGGTCACTTCCCCAGATGACACCCCCAGTTCTCTGTGCTGGGTATCTTTATATTTTTGGATACTTCCTGAACATAAAAGTTTTATAGCCCATTTCCAACCGTAGCATAAATACCCCTTTTCTGGTTGGTTTTAATTTGAAGTTGTTTTGATTGCTGGGTATTGAGCAGTTTAAAAAACTAGGTTTCATCGTCTTACAGAAGCTCCCAGAAGCCATCAGGAAACTGAGTCAGGGGCTCCTGGGTTTCCCCAAGGTCAGTCCAATAGATGACCTCCTCACATTTATATACAGATGGTTGTTTTCTTTTTTTTTCACTCATAGAATATTTTTATTAGATATTTTTTATTTATTTATATTTCAAATGTTATCCCCTTTCCTGGTTTCCCGTCCATAAACCCCCTATCGCATCCCCCCCCCATCCAACCACCCCTTCCTGCCTTCCCACCCTGACATTCCTCTACACTGGGATGTCGAGCCTTTGCAGGACCAAGGACTTCTCCTCCCACCAGTGCCTACAAGGCCATCCTCTGCTACATATGCGGCTGGAGCCATTGGTCTGTCCATGTGTACTATTTATATGGTGGTTTAGTCCCTGGGAGCTCTGATTGGTTGATATTGTTGTTCTTATGGGGTTGGAAACCCGTTTTTTAAATCATCTTTTATTTATCAACAATTTCACACAGGAATCCAATGTGTCTCTCTCCTATCCATTCCCCACACTTCTTTCCCACTTCCTCCAAACACTCACGACATTTCCCCATCCATGTAAACAAGTGAGTCTAATTAATGTTGCCTGCTGGAAGGTTGAGTGCATGAGTTCGCCTCAGCTATGGGTATTTGCACAAGATCAAGCCAATAAGAGCAACCGCATTTCCCAGCAACCCTCCCATCCTTTGCTCTCACAAGCTTTCTTCTCCCTTGGCATCTCCTGAGCCCAGTGGGTAGAGATGGTGACACAGATTTTCAGTTTAGGGCTAAGCATCCAGCAGCAACCTGTTTCACCACTTTCGACTCGTCATGAACTTTAACTGCTGTCCACCACAGAGGAAGTCTTCCTGGCCAAGGTTGAAGGAAAGATCAATCTATAGGTACACAGAGATATTTTGAAGGAAGTTTTACATCATGTACAGTTTCTCACCTAGGGCCATAAAGTCCTGAAAAAATTTACAGTACCAGACATAGATGCCTTCTTATGAAGCAGGTCTAAGATCCAACAGTAAAGTGGTTGGTTCCCCCTTGCCCAACCCAATCTCCATGCCACTTTTGACCTAGTCAGTACATCTTTCTAGGAAGGTCGATATTGTATTTTGCAGGTCAATGTTGCATGAGGCATGGATGACTGAAGAGGTACCATGGATGATTTTCCTCTCCCAGTGGCCTGCATGGCACTTGGGGCACTATAGAAAGCTAGTCAGTAGGTAGGAAGTGTTCAAACCAGTCCTAGCTTGAGTTCTTCATGTCTTGTAATCAATGCATGTTGTCTTTATCAACAAAGTCTTACCATCTATTTATAGTGGGCAGCCAAGAACAGCAGTGACTCCTGTTTTGAATGTCTCTGCACACTGCAACCTCGGCCTGTCAGTGACTCGTAACTCACAGTGAAGTACCCCGCCTCTGGAAATGAGATTTTCATTTAATAACCTTTGTCTTATGACAAAAGCATTGTCCACCAATGCAAGATAACCATATTCAAACTCTTAAAAAATGAAATCATATTCTAAGCATTAACATGCAGAGTAGTGGGTTTCCATTAGTGTTTTTTATACAGCTTAGTTTTGGTGATCCTGCCCCACCTTTCTCCCCTCCCCCACCTACCTCACCCCACCTCAGTCTTCATCTAGCCTTTAGCCCTCAACAGTCCCTCAGCCATAGCACACCTGTTCTACTCCCTCCTTACCCCTGTTTCTACCTGTCATCCCCGACCCCCTACCCCTGACCCCTGACCCTCGACCTCAACACTGCCTTGTAGTCACTTTCTTGCTTTATGACCTCTAAGGTCATTCTAACCTTATGTATATACTTTAAATGTGAGATGAAGTATATTTCTTTTTTAAATTGTGGCTCTTGGGGGGAAGTCGTGAAATATTTAAGAAGTTGAGTCTCACTAGAGGAAATTGATCACTGGGACCAGGACATGAGGGTGTACGGTCTCACGTACTCCCAGCTAGCTCTTGTTGCTTCCTGTAGGTCATCAAAATGTGATCTCTCAGCATTCTACTCTGGCTTCCTGCCTGCTGCCTGCGGCCATGCTTCCCTGGACATTTTGTTGTCTCCTTCTTATACCTTAAACCCAAATAAAGAAACTCTCCCATGCGTTGCTTTTGGTAATACACTGCAACACCAGGGTGCACATGAGGACACACTGCCACATGTTTCTCACAACTCACCCCTTTCTGATACCTTCCATGTACATAGATGACATATGGATCATGTGGTCTGTTCCTTTTCCTTTGACACAGTTAGCTACCAGTGGATGGGTTGTCTCTCACCCACAGGAGCAGGATATTAATTTCTTGATTTAATCTTGCCTGTCTGATCATCACTATTTATCTTCTGGGGCTTTATTTTCTTACTTTCTGTCCTTTCTAGCACAAAGCAATCAGATTCATAAAAAGTCAGCAAAACCTTTCCCTTGGGCTCTGAAAGGCTTTCCCCAGGTTCAGAAAGGTAAGGCCATCCTATGTCCAAGTATAACTATTTCTGAACAGCTGACTAGTGTGTGTACAAAAACCAGCAACTGCAGCTCTCTCCTTTCTCTTGACTGTAGCCTCCTACTGAGACTAGCTACCCCCTCCCTCTGCTGTATATAATCAATGCAGTGAGGTTCTGGGTTATAGCCATTGGTGGTGTATCACCATCAGAAGAGTGTGCAGAGCCTAGCTGATCCCAGCTTTTATGTGTCTGTATGTCTGTCATTTCTTTCCTGTCCATCCTTTCTGCATTGCCTCACATTTCCAGACCCATGCTGTGTGGGATGTTGCACTACCTGCCACCACCCTCCAGTGTTTTATTTGCCTAGATCCCTTCTTTCTACACACTAATGCTCCCTATGGATGACCACATAATTGGTTAATGATATGCATCATTGATACTCAACAAAGACTTACTGAGTATGAAATAAAGGCTGCACCATGATCTGCAGGATACACATAGATCTAGTCTCCCAATTTCTATCTGGATTGAACTTAAAGTCCACTGGGAATTTAAATCAAATTAACAAAAAGTATCTTTAACAAGAGGAACACTGTATTCAACTATGGGCTAAGAAGGAATTCCAGGAGGAGATGGTCCTTGCCAGAAACATGAAAGAGGTAATAACATGATCAAGAAAAAAAACATGGAGTAGAGACTGTTCTGGATAGAGTTTATAGCACACCCAAGGGTCTAAGAAAACTGCAGCATGTGCAGAACCCAGAGGGGTCAGTGTGAAGGTGAGGGCAGCATGTGGGGGAAGGGATGACCAGGGCATTTCTACAACTGCTTCCTGCTGCTCACATCGTTTTAATACCTGGAATGTCCTTTGTTTTCTTACATCTTCTCACATTGAGTTTTATTCCTGGATAACATCATGGTTTGGACAGCAAACACCTTACTATGTGACGTACAGAGCACAAACCTGAAACTGGTTTTCATAGAGAGGGAGCCATTGTTCTCCTTCACTAGAAAAATTTCATAAACATCAGATGCAGTTATTCGCTCTGTCAAAATGACTTGCGGTGATGTGCGAGACCACAGTTACAGTCTCTAGAGGCTGGGCTGGGTGATCCTGGCCAGAATGTGTAAGAGCAGGCGTTCAAGTAGAGGCAAATACTGAGTCAAAATTAAGAGTCATGTGAGGGCTCAACCTTAAAAAGTAAGACAGAAATATCTAGGAATAAAACACTTGGATACGAGACTCATGAGTCTTAAACTAGAGCAGGGGATTTGGATAAAAGAATGGGGGTGGATTCTGGTTCCACTCCATGCTATGCTGAAGCTGCCCCAGGGACATGTTTTATAGGGTGCAGATGGTCTTAGCTGGGAGTGAGGAAAGACCTGTTAAGGGTTGAGCTGGTTATTGAAGAGGTCTCAGTGTTTTGGAGGTAAGAACAAAAATATCCCAATGCAGTCTGAGAAGCTCCACATGCAAGGCATTGTCGAGTGGCAGAGAGCGTTAAGGCTTTAATGAAGATTTCACAGAAACAGTGTTGAAAAGAATGCTGGGAGATGAGCAAGGGGATAGAGACACGTTTTGTGAACATCACCTCACATGGAAGAGAGAGATGAGCGAGTAACTTCATAGTCTGTCAAGGAAGAAAGAGCAGTGTGGGACAGTGTTCAGTTTCCAGAGCCCTGAGAAACATGAGCAAAACCCTGGAACCATTGATCACCAGCACTACAGGAACTAACCATGGTTATTCACACACACTTCCTGCACTCAGGATGCAGAGGGAAGAGAGCCCCAGGCAGGCCAAGGTCACTTTTGAATACATAGTGTGTTTGAGGTCAGCTTGTTTTGTAATACACTGTCTCACATTCGACGAAGTGGATATAATAGAAAGCTATACTCTGAAAATGTAACCTATATGATGCATACCAAAAGTGTGTTACAACCTTGTAAACCTGAGGCCATCCTGGCACACATAGAGGTAAGAATGGAGACATTGTCTTGCATATTCAGGGCACACAGGAAATAGGTGATGCTATGCAGGTTGACACTAGCAAGCTAAAAAGTCTGGTTCACTGCACGGAGCCCATGATTGGTGGCCTTGGGTTGGCTGGTGGTTTTAACGAGATTTCTGAGACGTCAAAGAAGGCTGAGATCTCCGATTAGCAGTGAGGATTCAGCCTATGCCACCTGTTAGAACAGGATAGGGTGCTACAGTTGTACCCCAGTATGCTGACCTTCAGACCAATAATTGAATTTTAGTAGTAAATGTAGAAGAGAGACAAGAAACAGAATCCTTGGCATAATGGTGGAGCTCTAACAAAAGTCCCAGGAGTCTCCAAGAAGGCTGAATTTTGGTAGCTATTGAGGGAAAATCCAGTGTAAGAAAAAAAATCAATAGCTGGTCAAAGGTCTTGAAGAAGCTTAGGTCCAGATCCAGGTTAACAGGTAGCGATGGATTCCAGCTAACAGCCTGCTTTACTTTCCCCTACCCAAACTCTGCTACGGTAGTCACCACCTCATTTCTGATAGTCTGGGTATAGTACTGCTACCCGAACTAGTAATTTACATTAGAAAATGTCTAATATCCAAGATTGTCTAACAACTTCCAGATATGACAAGGTCAACCCTTACTCAGTTTGTGTGCCAAAAAGACAAAGGTAAGGGAAAGAAGGAAAAGATAGACCGGGTGATCTGAAAGACTGATGGATCACCCACTCAGGGACACCAATACTGTTCTCTGCCTTAGTCAGTAGCTTGCAGTTCTGGGCTGGGACCTGGCAGTAAAGCCCTAGACAACGTGCTTCCCTCCTGTCACTCTGAGCCTTCAGTGCCCTCACTGTGCCGTGAGGAGTCATTGTTCTATATCCAGGATGTCACAAGTTACTAGTCTTAGGGTACCAAGACTTTCTTCAGGCCCTGCTCTTCTCCTCAATCTCAAAGGGAGCCAACAGAATCCATTTCAGACTCTGGTAGGGTTGACTGACCCCTGAAATTACTGCTTTAGGGTCTGCCTGCACTGAAAATGCCGTGAGCAAGAACATAGAGAAGAAAGAGCTTATTTGAGCTTGTCATTTCAGAAGAGGAGTCTATGATGGCAGAGGAGGTCAGACAGCAGATGCATGGAGCGGGAAGCAAAAGATCACATCTTTATCCACACTCATGAAAACTAAAGGGAACTACAAGGGGGTAAGATATTAGACTCTCAAATCCTCACCCTAGTACCTACTTCCTGCAGCAAGGCTCTACCTCCTAAAGGCTCTACAGCTTCACAAACAGTGCCACCAATTAGGAACACTATGCCCCAATAGTTGAGTCTACAGGAAGCATTTTTTAAAAATCATATCACCTTCAGGTCCATGGTTTCTGCAAGTCAGTGACACCCAGTGGAATGGTTTTACATAGAGAGAAGTTAATGGATCTTGTCCTTGGTCTGTCAGAGTGGTCTGAGACAGAGCTATTTTGATACATTTCTGAAATGGTTTTTGGTTTGGGTCTAGGCATCCCCTTCCCTGGGTGGACAAGTTGGGAGTGAGATTCTGGGCACCATTCCAGGAGCAAAGCCTAATTCTTTTCTCATCCTCAAAGAGCAGCCAATCACGGGCTTCTCCTAAAGTGACCACTTCCTCCTCCAGCAGATTGAGTAGACTCTGATATCACTGGGGAGAGGAGTATACCTGATAACTGCTTTTACTGGACTTATCACGGTAGCAGCTAGTAGGAGCTGGAGAGAACAGAAATTGTGTTCTGGGTAGAACGGGAAAAACTAGAGAAGAAAGTGGGCTCCCACTAGCTTGGATTGGGATTGTATTCATTCAATCTTATAGAGTCAACAAGATAATTTAGTTACCTGGATGTATGTTACCTTTATTTATTTTAAGTAAAATACTATCCCAGTGACTTAGAAGGAAGTTACTGGAAACATTTTCTCATAATAGATATATTCTGACTTTAGTAGCTTTGAAAATTCACAGCCAATAGTTTAAATATTCAGAAGAGGCAGAAATTCAATTTTAACTATATCATCTTATCCCAACCAACTGTGGAAAGCCGTTTTTGACCAGAATAATAGTAATAAGATTATCTGAGTGGCTCAACAACAATTTATAGTTCTCTTCCATTTAATTTAATATTTATTAAGCGCTTATTGTAGGTAAAAGATATTGTCTGGCACCCCTGACCCAACATAAAGCAAAATGAAATAACTAAAACATGCCACAGACGATGACTCTTTATGAGAAGAGTCTGCAGTCCTAGAAAGGAGCTGCACCTGCCGAGTGTTGTGGTAAAGGCTCTGCTAGTGCTTAGAGTCTATTGTGGTTTGAATGGCAAATGTGCCCCCCAGGATCATGGGTTGGAACACTTGCTCTCCAATGGGTGGCACTGTTTTGTGGAGGCTGTGGAACCATTAGAAAGCAGGGGCTTGCTAGAAGAAGTAGGCGCTGAAGTGTGATCTTCTATGTGACATCCCTCCTTGTCATTGAGCTGATCTTTCTCCCTGCTTCTTGACTTCAGAGACAATTCGAGAGCCCTACTCTCACTGCCATAGAGCCTTCCTGCCTTTGCCATCGTGAATGGCTGTGTTCTCTCCGATGACTAAACGTAGCAACCCCTTCTCTCCCAAGCAGCATTGGCAAAGCGTCAGACAGTGACAGCACAGTTAATGTAGCAGCCTATGTACTTTTCACCTTTGGCCACACTCCATATTGCAAATGCAGAATCCTGGCTTCTACCTCCAGAATTTCTATTGTAGAGCTCTAAGAAGTGTGGTCTCCATACTGTGGTCTTAATGATACTCTCTGCTCATTCCAATGAACATGTAGATTAAAGTCAAGGTTCATCGGTCTGAGACATGGTACCTAAAAGAAATCAGGAGATGGATAAAGTAGGATCATACCTTTCTAATCATCCATATATGCATCCATCCATCCATCCATCCATCCATCCAGCCAGCCATCTATCCATCCATCCATCCATCCATCCATCCATCCATCCATCCATCTATCCATCCATCTATCCATCCGTCTATCCATCCATCCATCTATCCATCCATCCATCTATCCATCCATCCGTCCATCTATCCATCTGTCCATCCATCCATCCATCCATCCATCCATCCATCCATCCATCCATCCATTCAGCCAGCCGTCTATCCAGCCAGCCATCTATCCATCTGTCCAACAATTACTGTATTTGCTTTACTGTTTGGTGGAGTAACAGAACTAAGTCATATAAAAGAATTATAATGGAGCTTTCTCTTTTTTTGTCTTTTCAGCACACGAGCAATGCTGCTTTGATCTCATTTAATTTTCTCAATAGCACTGTGTAGGATGCCTGAAAACTAGAGGGGCCATTCTTTTTTTCTTCAGGAAGCTGATAGTGAGGTTGCTCTGCGTGTGAGGGAGTTCTGCTGCCAAGACTTCACTCTGCAGATTCGGCTCTTTTCCAGTAGCTGTTCTTATTCTTGGGAGAAGTCAAGGGAATGCAAAATTCCTTGGACTTGGGTCAAGAGAGAGAAAGAGAAAGAGAGAGAAGGGGAGGGAGGGAGGAAGGGATGGAGAGAGGGAGGGAGGGAGGGAGGGAGGGGAGAGAGATCTGGAAAAAAGAATGATGCAAGGCTGTATACTTGGGTGGAGGTCAAAGGAAAATCTTGGGAGTCAGTGGCCAAAAAGCAAGCAAAAGGGGTTGATGGGCCTTGCTGCCATGACTCCGCAGTAACCGAGAGCACTTGGGAAAATCAGCAGGTCATGTTGAAAACAACACGTTCTGAGAAATGATGACAGATCCAGTGATTTGCAACTTGGATGGAGACTGCAAAAAAAAAAAAATGAACAAAGGAGGCTGCTGCAAGGAAATGATGTGCAGAGGGAGGCTTCTTAAGCTGCACACGCAGGCCTGGCTCTAACAGTAAACAAAAGGATCTGAAGCCCAGCTGTCAGATGCGTGCAGTTTGCACAAACCATTTAAACCTTGCGTCTGTGAGTGAAGGGATACTTCTGCTCGGTAGGGTGTAGATTAGCTTTGTTTTGTAAAGCTTGTTTGTGTCATAGAATAATCAGGCTCCTTAGGAAAGAAATTGAGGCTGCAGAGTCATGCTCCATCATTCATCCAGGCAGAGCCCAAATTAAAATCAGAAACATATGTGGAGGGGAGGAGCCATGACTGCACATTTAGCTGCTGCCCCCTCATGGATTCCTGTGCAGAGGAATGCAATAATAAAATTGATACAAACATACACCCCAAGAAAACATAATGATTTGTAGTAGAATACGATTATTTTCTCTCAGTCTTTTCTGTAACTATTATAATGAGATGATATTGGAAGCTAGAAACTCCCCTCTTCTCTGAGGAAGTTAGTTAAGATGGATTAAATGCATGAAAATGCTTCTCCAGCTCCTCCTGCATATCCCCTGTCCTCCAGACCACAGGGAAGGTGAGCCGTTACAATGTGGGTGTTGTCTAGAAGAAGCTTGGTTGCCATTTTCTTTTCCTTTCATGGTTGCCTCCTTCTGTGTGTCTAGACTAAGTGTCCCGGTGCCTTCAGAGGGCAGAAGAGGGTGTTGGAAGCCCTGCAGTTGGCATTTGTGAGTCACAGTGTGGGTGGGTGCTGAGATCAAACTCTGGTCCTCTGTGGACTGCTGTCAATACGCAGGTGAGGGCAGGCGTAGTGGAAGACTAGAGTCTGTGATTGGACAATGCAAAGGGTAGGTAGGGCTGAGAGTTTCAGAGACAGAGGACAGGGGACAGAGAAGGCAGAAGGACAGAGAAGATGGAGGAGGAAGAGGACAAATTTGATCCACGTGGCTTTAAATAGCCACAGGTAGCTATGGATATTATGAAAGAGCATAGAATAATATAGGGAAATTTGTCCAATCTAGGTGGGCAGTTTATATCAATATGTATTGGCTCTGAGTTCATTGTGTGGGCATTTTGTGAGTTGAGAATTTACTGTTATAAATCAGGCTGATAAATTACAAGCTTCTAGAGTTTTGATTTTACTCAGTTGTGGGAATTTGTGACAGCTAGCCACATTGGGGTGGGGGTGGAGGTGGATGGATGAGAAGGTAAGAGTGGTTCAGAGGCAGGCGAACCAAAACAGGATTTCCAATGGGGGAGGGGAAACTGCGTTACTAAAGCATACCCAGTGATAGCATGGGTTGATTTTTTAATGTTACATGCAACAGTCCTCTACCACAATGACTGCAGAACTCCCACAGCCCAAAGTGCATTTTCTTAGTGACTGCTTATCTGGAGAGCTTTTCAAATTCTACTTGGTGAGTGTCTTATTTTCTTTGTTGAAGGTAGTTGAAAATTGTTATGTATTCAGGGTATGGATTCTTGTTCATGTACTTTATTTGCATATAGTCTCTCTTAGTGTACGATTTGTCTTTTTACACACTAATACCCCTTGAGAAATATAAATTCTCATTTTGGTAAGTGTGTATATTATTTTCATCAGATTAAGCTTCTGATGCCAGAGTTCAGAGCTACCCCTTGGATTTTCCTCACCGAGAGCAGAGCTGTTGAGGATGAGTGAGTTCAGCTTGCAACGGATCGATGGGAAGTGAGTTGACTCATGGTGCAAGGCTCACCTAGTACAGCAAGGAAAGAAACAACCGTCTATACCATATAGACTTTTCAGGAGAACTGAAGAGTCAGTGTAGGCAACAGTATGGCCTATGGCTGCCTATTAGAAATTCCCAGAGTATTTTAGCCAAATACCAATCCTTGGATAAGTTATACATAATGTCTTGGTATAGACCACAGACAGTAGAACTTTGAATTTGTTTGCATTGTCCATGTACAGGACAAGAGAAAGCTCAAGTGGGAGCACGGAGGTAAGGGGAACATTTTGTCCTTACATCAGAAGTTTTCCGCCCAGTTCCAGTTTACTTGTGTCTGCCTTCGAGCCAGCCATCACAGCTCAACTGCTCTAAGCTCATGGTTTCTCTGGGGCAGGGAATGGATGGAGGAATGAATACCCTGCTCTTCAAGTATGCTGTGCAAGAATGTGGTGTCTACCCACAAAAAGGCTCTCCTGGTTGAGTCAGAGCTGAGGAGGCTGGACAAAGTATGGCTGTCACAAATCTACCAGATTTTGAGAGAATATGAAGCGCACAGAACACGATTGACAGGAAAATGCATCCAATAGCTGACTGCCCAACGAAGTGAGTCAGCTAGTAACAAATTAAAAAAAAAAAAAAACAGCTTAAGAAAGCTCAACGACAGAGGACAGTAGTCAGACCAGTAACAGGGAAAATTGATGATACAAAGACATGGGGACTGTACGTGAAGACCTGAACAAACTCAAAAGCTGAACGGTATAACCTGTCTGAATGGAGCTCAACAGAAAACTCTGGATGCTGACTTTGTCATGCTGTATTAGCTGGCTTTTGCACCACTGTGACAGAGTCCCAGAGTGAGACAATGTAAGCTAGAAAGGACTCTTGTGGTGAACTTGATGCAATTCATGTAGGTTGGAATATGTAGAAGCTGGCTCTGTATGACGAGGGGACCAGGAAGCAGGGATGAGTGCTCAAAACTCAGCTCTCTCTCTCTCTCTCTCTCTCTCTCTCTCTCTCTCTCTCTCTTCTTCTTCTTCTTCTTCTTCTTCTTCTTCTTCTTCTTCTTCTTCTTCCTCTTCATCCTCCTCCTCCTCCTCCTCTTTCTTCTTTTTCTTTACCTCTTCTATTCCCTCTGGGTCCCCAAGTCAGGGGATGTCACCATTCACTGCAGAGGATGGTTTACCCTTTCCTTTTAACCCTTTATGGAAATGCGCTCACAGAAACACCAGTCAGGATCGTGTTACATTATTTCTTCCAGCTGAACAGGACACGTGTACTGTGTTGTCTTCACTCATCAGTAAGGGGACATTGTCCTTGCCTACACTTTGAAGGAACAATGGTGTATTAATGCTGGGACTGAAGATGTTGCTTTGATGTGCTGATTCCATTTCCTTTGGAAATGCATCTCTGAGCAAAATTGTTGGGTCACACAGTAGTTCTACGCTTGGGTAACTTTTGAGAAGCAGCTCTCTTGCCTTCCAGAACTGTACTAATTTAGACTTCAGCCAACACTGTCCCAGAGTTCTCCACTTCTCCCACACCTTGACCAGTGTTTGATGCCTTCGATCTTTTGACAGTGGCATTCTTACTAGAAATAGGTGGTGGCTTGCTGTGGTTTTGATTTGCATTTTCATAAAGGTTAGAAATGGCGAGCATTTCGTTCACCACGAGCAGCCAAGTGTCTGGCTTCATCTAGGAAATTCTGTTCAGAGCTATTGCTCGTTTGTAAATCTGCTTTTTAAAAAACGATCGATGTTTTGAAGTTGCTTCTGCATTCCTGATATGATGCTTGATACCGATACCCTGTTACAGCATAGTTTGCAAATAGTATCTCTCTGTTCAGCAAGCTGTCATCTTTTTCTGTTTTGTGGTTGTTGGATTTTTTAGTGTAATATAACCCAATTTGCCTGTTTTAGCTTTTGTTTATTGTATTTTGATGGGTATGAATATACATATGTTTGCATATCTTGAGCAGTTCCCTGATGTTCATGAATATTATTTTTCTGAGACCCATATATCATAGAGGGTAATTTCTGGATTGTTCTGTATTGTATTCAACTACAAGATACATTGTGCACAACTCACTAAAGTGGCTACATAAATTTATATGTCCAAAAGCAATGTACAGGAATACTCACTTTTAGACTTGACAAAGTCACACTCAATTTTTGACAATCTATTAGATATGGAATACCTCCTTCTGGTTTTAATATTAATTTATCTGATTGCTTCTGAGGCCTCATAAGCACTATTTCTACATACCCAGAAATTCTTTTCCTATAAATTCTGTATCCGTATCAAGTTTTCTATTTCTATGTTTTTAATTGGATACTTTACATATTTACATTTCAAATGTTATCCCCCTCCTCGTTTCCCCTACAGAACCCCCTTCCCTTCCCCTCTCCCCCTTCTTCTATGAGGGTGCTCCTCCACCCACCCACTTCTTCCCAACTCCCCACCCTGGCATTCCCCTACACTGGTGAATTGAGTTTTCATAGGACCAAGGGCTTCTCCTCCTATTGATGCCAGACAATGCTATTTGGTTTGTAGTTTAGTCCCTGGGAGCTCTGGGGGTCTGGTTGGTTGATACTGTTGTTCATCCTATGGGGTTGCAAACCCCTTCACCTCCTTTAGCCCTTTCTTTAAGTTCTCCATTGTGGTCTTCAGTCCAATGGTTGGCTGTGAGCATCCACCTCTGTTTTTGTCAGGCTCAGGCAGAGCCTCTCAGGTGACAGCTATAACAGGGTCCCATTAGCAAGCACTTCTTGGCATCCACAATAGGTCTGGGTTTGGTGTGTATATATGGGATGGGTCCCCAGGTTGGGCAGTCTCTGAATGGCCTTTCCTTCAGTCTCTGCTCTACACTTTGTCCCCATATTTCCTTTAGACAGGAGCCATTCTGAGTTAAAAATTGGAGATGAGTGGGTGGCCCCATCCCCCAACTGGGGGCCTTGCCTAACCTCTAGATATGGTCTCTACAGATTCTCCCTCCCCTTTGTTGGGCATTTCAACTAACCTCATCCCTGTTGGGTCCTGGGAGCCTATTACTTTCCTTGGATCTAGAACTTGATGGCTACTCTCAGTTCTCCACCCCCTACTGCTAACCACCTCAGTTCAATTACCTGACCCTCTGTAATCATCCCCTGTCTCTCCTGCACCTGATCCTGCCCCTCTTTCCCCCCCCCTCCCCTCATCTCTTCCTCCCAATTCCCTTCAACCCTCTACCTCCCTTGAGTATTTTGTTCCACCGTCTAAGAAGAACTGACATCCACATTTCAGTTTTCCTTCTTCTTGAGCTTCATATGTTCTGTGAATTGTGTCTTGGGTATTCTGAGCTTTTGGGGCTAATATCCACTTGCCAGTGAGTGCATAACATGTGTGTTCTTTTGTGGCTGGGTTACCTCACTCAGGATGATATTTCTGGTTCCATCCACTTGCCTATGAGTTTCATGAAGTCTTTGTTTTTAGCAGCTCGAATAGTATTGCATTGTGTGAATGTACCACATTTTCTGTATCTAGTCCTCTCTTGAAGGACATCTGGGCTCTTTCTAGCTTCTGGCTCTTATGAATAAGGCTGCTATGAACATTTGTCGATTGTTGGTCTAAGAGCATAAGCCATTGGTATTCTATTCAGGAAAATTTCCCCTGTGCCCATGTGTTTGAGGCTGTCCCTCACTTTCTCTTCTGTTAGTTTCAATGTATCTGGTTTTATGTGGAGGTTCTTGATCCGCTTGGACTTGAGCTTTATACAAGGTGATAAGAATGGATCGATTTGCATTCTTCTACATGCTGAACCAGCACCATTTGTTGAAAATGCTGTCTTTTTCCCACTGTATTGTTTTAGCTCCTTTGTCAAAGATCAAGTGACCATAGGTGTGTGGGTTCATTTCTGGGTCTTCAATTGTATTCTATTGATCTACCTGCCTGTCTCTGTACCAATACCATGTGGTCTTTATCACCATTGCTCTGTAATACCGTTTGAGGTCAGGGATGGTGATTCCCCCAGAAGGTTTTTCTTTTTTTGTTGTTGAGAATAATTGTTGATATCCTATGTTTTTGGTTATTCCAAATGAATTTGCAAACTGCTCTTTCTAACTCTATATTTTGATGGGGATTGCATTGAATCTGTAGATTCATTTTCGGCAAGATGGCCATTTTCACTATATTAATCCTGCCAGTCCATGAACATTGGACATTCTTTCATCTTCTGAGATCTTTGATTTCTTTCTTCAGAGACTTGAAGTTCTTGTCATATCGATTTTTCACTGGTTTAGAGTCACACAGAGGTATTTTATATTATTTGTGACTATTGTGAAGGGTGTCATTTCCCTAATTTCTTTCTCAGCCTGTTTATCCTTTGAATAGAGGAAGGCTACTGATTTGTTTGAGTTAATTTTATACCCAGCCACTTTGCTGAAGTTGTTTATCAGCTGTAGGAGTTCTCTGGTGGAATTTGTGGGGTCACTTAAGTATACTATCACATCATCTGCAAATAGTGATATTTTGACTTCCTTTCCAATTTGTATCCCTTTGACCTCCTTTTCTTGTCTAATTCTTCTGGCTAGGACTTCAAGTACTCTATTGAATAAGTAGGGAGAGAGTGGGCAACCTTGTCTAGTCCCTGATTTTAGTGGGATTGCTTTAAGTTACTCTCCATTTAACTAAATGTTGGCTACAGGTTTGCTGTATATGGCTTTTACTCTGTTTAGGCATGGGCCTTGAATTCCTGATCTCTCCAAGTCTTTTAACATGAAGGGGTGTTGAATTTTGTCAAATGCTTTTTCAGCATCAAGTGAGATGATCATGTGGTTTTTTTCTTTGTGGTTGGTTATATGTGTTCTCTTAGGGTCTGTATGACATCTGCCCAAGATCTTCTAGCTTTCATAGTCTCTGTTGAGAAATCTGGTGTAATTCTAATTGGTCTTCCTTTATAGGTTACTTGACTTTTTTCCCTTACTGCTTTTAACATTCTTTCTTTGTTTTGTGCATTTGATGTTTTGACTATTATGTGACGGGAGGAGTTTCTTTTCTGGTCCAATCTATTTGGAGTTGTGTATGCTTCTTGTATGTTCATGAGCATCTCTTTCTTTAGGTTAGAGAAGTTTCCTTCTATAATTTTGTTGAAGATATTTACTGTCCCTTTAAGTTGAGGATCTTCATTCTATACCTATTATCCTTAGGTTTGGTCTTCTCATTGTGTTCTGGCTTTCCTGGATGTTTTAGGTTCGGAGGGTTTTTTGTTTGTTTGTTTGTTTTTGTGGGGTTTTTTTTCTTTTTGCATTTTTCACTTTCTTTGTCTGTTGTGTCAATGTTTGTGTGTTTGTGTGTGTGTGTGTGTGTGTGTGTGTGTGTGTGTGTGTGTGTGAATGTTTTCTATTGTATCTTCTGCACCCGAGATTCTCTCTTCTATCTCTTGTATTCTGTTGGTGGTGCTTGCCTCTATGACTCTTGATCTCTTTCCTAGGTTTTCTATCTCCCGTTGTGGTTTCTTTATTGTTTCTATTTCCAGTTTTAGATCCTGGATGGTTTTGTTCAATTCCTTCACCTGTTTGGTTGTGATTTCCCTGTAATTCTTTAAGCGATTTTTGTGGTTTTTCTTTAAGGGCTTCTGTTTACCTGTGCTCTCCTATATTTCTTTAATGAAGTTATTTATGTCCCACTTAAAGCCCTCTATCATCATTATGAGATGTGGTTTTAAATCGAAATCTTGCTTTCCTGGCGTGTTGGGGCATCCAGGACTTGCTGTGGTGGGAGAGCTGGGTTCTGATGATGTCAAGTAGCCTTGGTTTCTGTTGCCTATGTTCTTGCTCTTGCCTCTCGCCCTCTGGTTACCTTTAGTGTTAGTTGGTCTTGGAGTCTCTGACTGGAGCTTGTCTCTCCTGTGGGCAAGTGGGCCTTGAGCCTTTGCTCGTAAGTGTGCCAGCACTCCTGGGAGACCAGTTCTCTTCTGGTGGGATTTGAGTGTGGAGAGCTGTGTCACAGAGTTAACTTTGCGGCACTGATGGGAACCGAAAGGATCCTGTCCCAGCTGTTTTGTGGCAACTGTGCCCTGTGGGTTCCTGGCAGATCCCTCTTTAGACAGTTATTTGAGCAGAACTGGTGATCTCACCTGTGAACTTAGAAGTGACAGTATTCCTAGGAGACCAGATCTCTCTGGGCAGGTATGGAGGACTGTGGGACAGCCTTAGCTCTGGGGTGCAGATGGAGACCAGAAGCTATTTCTATGTTTTTTAAATCAACTTCTTCAATTTCTTTTTGGATTTAAATTCTTTGTTAAGAAAATAGTATGTGCTGTTGTGAGCTTTTGTTCTATTTTATTTCATAATCTCTTGATGAATAGTTGTTCTTTGTTTTTAATATAGTTAAATTTATCATATTTTCTCTTTTTAAAATTTGTGACTAAGCCTTGCTTAATCAAAAGTCAGAAAAACATTCTCCTCCATTTTTACTCAAATGGTTTTGTAACTCCTTTGGACTTGTTGCTCTCACAATAATTGTTTTAAATATTTGAGTCCTGGATGATGGTTATAACCCATTGGCTGTCGTGCTGCTTTTCTGCATGACACAAGCTGGCAATAGCTTTAGTCAGATGCCAGTGTTTCCTATGGAACTTCAATTGTTCTCCATCAACACTGTGTCTCTATGTGCTTGGTCAATGCCTCTTTATATTAGGTAATAAGTGTACCTAAGTTTCTAAAAGAACTATTTACTTGATTTCTTCTTTGTTTCAGGATATCTCAATTATTTTAGTCATTTGTTTTTTCACATACACTTTATAAATAGCTTTCAAGCTCCACTTGACACTAAATTTGTCTAGAATTGATTTCAATATGAAGTTCTCTTTTGTTAAACTCTCTGTTTCTGTCTCTGTCTCTCTGTCTCTCTGTCTGTCTGTCTGTCTGTCTCTCTCTCTCTCTCTCTCTCTCTCTCTCTCTCTCTCTGTCTCTGTCTCTCCCTCTCTCTCTCTTTGTGTGGTTGTGTGTGGTGGTATATGTACATTTGTGTGAGTATATGGTTTTTGCTGTATGTGTACTCATATATGTGGAGGTCAACTTGGCTGTCTGTGTATTTATGGAGGCAGTGGCTGACCTTGGGTGTCATCCTCTATTGCTTTCCCCTTTATTATTTATTTTTCAGGCAAGGTTGCTGACTAAATCAAAAGCTCTTCACTTGGCTAGCATGGCTGGCCATTGAGCCCTCAAGCTCTATCTGACCGTGTTCCCCAGAACTACAGTTCCAGGTGTGCATGCTATCCTGCCTAGCCTTTATGTATGTGCTGGGAACCTTCATGTTTGTTTAGTGGGCAGTTCCCTCACTGGACCATCTCCTCATGCTGTGTAATTTTTAGTAGATTTTAAATTGGCTGTCTACGTTCCATTCTTGAATCTATTTCATTATATCTTGCTTCAAGTCTTTTTTGATATTCTTTGCTGACATGAAAATATCACCTTTTAAAATTATACACCCACACTGTTAGTAGTATATAAAACACAAATTAGACACCCACACTATTAATGGTCTATGGAAACGCAGTGCATTTTTGACACACTGCTCTTGCTTATTGCTCTTATTGTCAGAAATTTTGCCTTGGAGCTCGCTCTTTCTGAATCCCATGTTTTCTAATCATTTATCTATTTTTTGGTACTTGAAAACAGATAATGTTCTTTAAAGATGTGGTAATTTTAGAATTTTACCAATCCGTTTTTGTATATTTGCAGTTTTGAGTTACCTGATGATAGCATTCTTTAGGAAAATATTGACAGAAAGGCACACAACACACAGTATACTTGCCTCCTTTCTAAAGAGAACACCTCTAGGATTTTCCCATGCTGCTTTGTGTCCTGACTTCACACACATCTCATAAGAGTAAGAAAACCTTTTGACTCTTGTTCCATAGCAATATTCTTATGCATAGTTATTTTTACATATTACTTTATCCATATAGAATATTAAATTACTCTGCTTATTTGATGGGTAGGACTCATTAATTTTTTAAAATGTAAGCGGACTCAGGAATTTTATTTTAAAGTGGAACCTTGTTATGGGGGATTATGCTTCTTAGTACTGTTTCACTCAGTTTTGTTCTTTATTTTCAAAGACTTGACTCATTTGTAAGAATGAACCACGGGCATTCTCTGCCATGCTTGGTTGGTTTGGGGACAGAAGAAGTACAGGTCTCAAATGGTGGGGTGGGAGGATACTTATGTTTCCCTACATTGAGAGGAGCTACAGTCTGCTAGGATACTCCAGGGAAACAAGTTCAGTAATCTCAGTGTGGTGTTAACTTTGGGGAGCATTTTAACACCAACCTCATCTTTCCATATCCATGGGGTTTTGCCAGTTTCATCGATTTGCACCTTGAATCAATTTCACAAGATTTTTCAATTAATTCTTTTACAAGTAAAAAATTCAATTTATTGAATTTGTTACTGGTTTTTATTACATTGTGTGTTAGTGTGTGTGTGTGCGTGTGTGTGTGTGTGTGTGTGTGTGTGTGTGTGTGCGCGCGCGCATGCACTCGTGCCCATGTATCCCCTATACATGGAGGTCAGACAATCTATAGGAGTTGGTTCTCTTCCTCCATTATATGGATTGAACTCAGGTTGGCAGCAAGTGCTCTCTCTCAGGTATATTGATTTTGTATTATTTTGTAAATCTTTATTGTATTGTATAAAATATATACATACATATACATATATAATTTTAATATATATGTAGTATGTGTGAATGTTCGCTTATTTGGGAGTATGTGCACATATGAGCTATGAGTAGAGGCCTCAGATTGATATCAGTAATATTTTGATTGTTTGTTCTTCTATCTTTCTCTGTGAGTTAGGGTTTCTCAATCAAATCAGAGCTGGATGATTCAGCTGATCTTACTAACTAGCTCGTTCCTGCTCTGAAGCTGGAATTACAGGCAGGCTGCCACGCCAACCCAGAATTTACCCATGGACTGGAGATCCCAACTCTGTACGGGTTTGTGCATTTGAGTCCAGTGCTTGTGGAGGCCAAAAGAGGGCCTTCAGCATCCAAGCCATTTGCCTAATGCAGCCCAACTTGTAGGTGCTGGAATCAGAATTCAAGGCAGCTCCACATGCTTCCCAGGTCACCAGCACTCATCCTTTCATATAGTCCATCAAAGTTGTGAGACAGGGTCTTTCTATGTATCCATGAGTGGCCTAGAACTCACTATGTAGACCAGGCTGGCCTTGAACCCATGGAGGTCCACATAGACCAGGCTGGCCTTGAACCCATGGAGGTCCACTTGCCTTTGCCTTCTAAATGCTGGGATTAACGCTGTGCACTGCCACTCCCTGCCTCCCACAGATAATTTTAAAGCTTTCTTCTTCACTCAGATATTCTGGAAGCTGGCAGGTTACATGTTGATTGCCAAATGCAGCTAAGGAGTAACTTAGGAACTGAGAGGTCAACGCCCAGATGCTACAAATGTTCATGCCTTCTTGCCTTTTGTTTGGGAAAAAGTTCTTCTCCCGGGTTCCTTAGCTGGCGTATATGATGAGATGGATTTAGAAACCCATGGTCTCCTACCCAGCCAGGCTCCTCCAGCTCTGTGGCTTTACCCCACATGCTTTGGCAGCATGATCTCCTGTCACACAGAGAGGCGGGTGACTTGACGTCCTCCATCATCTCTCTGGCCTAACAGAGGGGTTCTTTGAGGTCATGGATGACTTTCCCTACTGAAGGCTTATTGAAAGTCTGTGTGCTCATGCTCATTAAGTAACTTCTAGAAACCTTGGCAGAGTAAGTGGATAAAGGGCTGAACTTACAGTCAGCAGGACTTCGTAATGCACATACACGTCTCTCATAATATATGTGACAGTGGACTTACTTAAATCACCCAATTAATTTTTGTAGCCCCGTATAAATATAATAAAGTAGCCATAGAAATGAAAGATGTTTTCAGGTTAAATTTGACTCCGTTGAACTTGCAGAGTCAGAGGTAAGTCATTGCCGGAGCTCCCAGGATTTTTACAGAAAGTGGTTTTAAAGGTAGAAATCCTTAAAAGATTGAATTTGTGTCTGCCCCCATTTTTCTTAATCACAATCATGAGAAGCCCACTGCTTTTAGAATCCATTCATTTGCCTTGGAAAAAGTAGACTTTTTGTTGATGCAGGAAGTTTATTCTACCAATAATGCATGGGCATGCTTGTAGCTCTTAACTCATTTAGTTTCAAATCACCCCTAGCCCACACGAAGAGTTCCTTGTTCCTTTTCTTTTTTCCTTAGCAGAAGATGCTGTTGCCTTGTGTGGTACATTTATGTGTAAGTGAAGAAGAGCTGGGCGGACACTGTGGGGAGACTGAAGGTAGACAAGATCTTACTCCTCTCTCCTTGCTGACTGTGACCTGGACTGTGCATCAGGGGTCCAGCCTCTGTGGGAAGAAATAACCCAGCTTTCACAAATGGCAGCCAGGTGTGTAAATTAAACCAAACTCGTCTCTGTCAACGGGGATTTGTTTCTTGAGAGGCAGAGAATGAGAACACAGAATTAAGAGAGAGAGTATTAATTTTAGCTGCCACACATGGGTTGAATTATTCCGACAGGGGCACTGGTGTTTGGTGCTTTCCAACTGGCTGCAGGACTACAACCAGGAGACACACAATGAACATGTGTTGCAGAAACACAAGACGTGTTGTAGGAGTGACCGAGGAAGGCCCACTGGGACCGAAAGGTAATAATATCTCATTCCAATGATTCCTGCTGCTATTAATTCAGTGATAAACTGGGAGATGTTGCTTACCTATCCTAAAACATAGAACGATCCAACAGAGGGACAAAGAGTAAGTGTGTCAATTATCTGAAGTAATCTTTCTAATTTTTTTTTTTTTTTTAGAAATTGGACTCTATCCAGTAAACGTATGTTAAAAAATTCAACACTCTTAGCCCTAGAGAAAACTATATTGAGATTCTATCTCATACCAGGCAGGATGGCTAGTAACAAGTGACAGCAAATGCTGGCAAATATATATATTCACGGTGAGAATGTAAATTATGATGTCTCCTATGGAAATCAATACAGAGGTTCCACAAGGAACTACAAGCAGAACTCCCATACTATCCAACCATACTACTTGTGAGTATACACTTGAAGGGATGTCAGTCAGCGCACCGCAGAGACACCGTCACCATTTACTGCAGTCAAGGCAGGGAACCAGGGTAACAACAGGGAAAAGGAATAAGAAAATGAGATCATGTATGCGGAATAGTTTTACTCACTATAAAGAAGAATGATGTCACTGCATTTTCTCTCATGTGTAATCTAGAGTTTATCTTAAAGACTGTGTGTGTGTGTGTGTGTGTGTGTGTTGTGTACCATATCTGTGAAGTACCCACAAAGGCCCAAAGAGAGTAGCATATCCCCCAGAACTGGAGTCACAGATGATCATCAGCCTTCATATGGGTTCAAGAAAACTGCTCAGAGTTTTCTGCCAGAGAGCCAGAGCTGTTAACCTCTGAGCCATCTCTCCAGTTCCCCAGAAATTAACTTTTAAAACTATTAAAGTAGAAAGGGGACTACTTTTGGAAAGAGGAAAGGTATTGGCAGAAGGGCAAGACAGAGTAATGGGTGAAGACTTCCAACGCAGATTGCATGCACACATGGAAATCGATGACAACACCCATTGTTTTTCTCATGGAAGGCATGTTAATTTTAAAAAGAACAAGGTATCTGCTGATGACCCTAGCTTTTATGTTCTTCCACCCTGACTCAGACTCCAGGAGAGCAATGACAGGTTGGCTCTTCTTTGGTTAATGTCAGCAGTCCACCAACTAGCTTCTAGAACTCATATGGCGGCTCACGACTGTCTGTAACTTCCGTTCTGGGGGATCTGACACTCTCTTTTGGCCATCGGGGTACTACACACATATGGCACCACTACGAACTTAGGAAGGGATGGCGATGAAACACAGAAAGAGATGAAGAACACAACTGGAAGATCCGGTTGCTCCCTTGTCTCCTTTCTTCTCTCAGGCTGAATACAGTGGCGTGCTGCTACATTACACAGTCACGCTAGCAACTAACACCGCTAAATGAATAAAGTTGTGCTTGTGTCTCCAAATTTCGTCTATAGACTTACTGATCGCATTGGGAAAAAAAGAATTACCTAAATGCCACTCTTCTTTCGTGTTTCATTTCCTTTCTTTATCAGATCTATGCATTTGAAGTTATTCTTTCCTCATTAATAACAAAAGGGAATTTACTTTTCGTTAGCTAGAGGCTTTAAAACCCTTTATCTTATGATCCGCTGCTCATTAATATTTAGGTCCCTGTGCTTTGGGAATACAGCTGGGATTTCAAGAGCATTTTAAATCTAACAGTCATGACTCATGTCTGACCTGTGTATTAAGGTGTGAGAATACATCAGTGAGGAGAACAATGTTCTCAATTCTTCACTTGAAGCTTCTAGAACATTTAGCAGCAGTTCTTCACCTGTCTTTAGAGGATAACATGGACTCACTCAGTAGGTCCCCTTTGCACTGTTATTTTCTTCTGAAGATTCTTTGTCCAGGACAGTAGTGAGCAAAATATCTGTACGAGACTTAAGTCCACACTGTTTAAAGAATCTCTGTTCATCCCCAATAGAAAGAAACATGGACAACGTTTCTAAATAACCGCTCTCAGGCAAATCAAACGTAGTGTGAGAAGCAGAACACACCATGGGCCCTGGGTGCTGTCTGCTGGTGCAAACCCCTTGGGAGCAGTAACATAGGGTGCAGCAAATAAGTATTTGGTTCTGGCAGCTGTAAAACACGCCATAGGGACTGGGCTAGGCCCTTCCTTTTCTTTACTCTGCATTTTTTTCCTACTCACTGTCCACCAACCATTTAGTTTATCACAAACACCAGTTAATAGTAAAATCATCTGAAAGCACTACAATTTGGATAATTTCCTGACTGCACTGTACATTTTCACAAGTGTATTTTATCACCTATGTTGAAACAACGTAATTCTGCTAATAAGAAAAATATATGATTCCTTGGAAACCCAGACCACACTTGGTTGTCTGCTGATTTTGATATTTCTTGTATGTTCCACTACAGGATAGAGCATCAGATTTAGATCATGCTAGCTCTGGGAGACCGGGAGAGAGTGTAACAATTTGTGAATCTTTTATTTAATCTAGAAGACAGGAAACGTACCTCGCAGGATTGGAATAAGAATTAAATTAGACAAAGTACATGGAAGCCCTTTGTAAAATGGGCAGCCATTCATTGGGATTATCCAGATGTTTAGTGGGCTCCACCAACGTGCCTGCTCACGTGTATTCCAGAAACATCTTGCATTTTAGTGACACCAGTTCCCAAAGCCAAAAGGATATGGAAGTCCCATGACAGAAAATTAAACAGCCTAAGTTGGATCCCCCATTCCAGCTTCATGCTGTGACTCTCAAAATGGTTTTTAGGGGAAATGCCAGAAACAGATCTGTAAACTGCCCAGGAGACATACTATAAACACGGAATGACACCAGGCTTATGTCAGGGCAGGTGATCAAAACACAAGAGAAGCTGAGAGCAGAAAACTCTGCAATTCCAGATGGTCTCCATCTAAGGGGTGGTGGACACGGGTGATAAGTGACTCAGGGAAGCCGTGGTGGACATGTGTGTCTTCTCTGAGGACTGATGCTGTGCAGGTGCTGGGTCTGGCTGGGACGCCACACCTGTCTTTGTAATAAGGCGTGCAGTGCTGCTCTGTCTGTCTTTTATCAGAATTCTTGACAGGTTTTGCAGGCATTGCTTTTGTGACTTTCAGAGAGGATGTTAAACCCGTTTTGGAGAAGACAGAAATCTTAGAATCTGCTGCACGGGTAAATGTTTGTGAGTGGCGGAATGGGCTAGGAAGGGACAAAGAAGCCCTCACTTTGCTTTATAAATAATTGCAGTGTATCGCTTGATCCAAGTTTTATTAAAGCAATCTCTGTTTACATTTGGGCCACACAAAGTTAATATTTATAAAGCTCCTACTATGCAGGAGGCAATATGTAAAGCATACACACACACATATATACACACAATATACACTTTATATATTCATAGATAGATAGATAGATAGATAGATAGATAGATAGATAGATAGATGAATATAATAGAGTCACTGTATATGAAGAATTTGCATTTAAGGGAGAATGGGATACATAAAGTGGATATAGTATCAGAACTGTGTAATAAACGTGTTAGTTGAGCACAAAAGAAGCAATCTCATGGCATAATTGTTGGAAGTGTCACAGGCTGAATGTCCTGGAATAGTTAAATGGGTTTCTATAGAATATATAGAAGAAAGAAATAACAGTCCAGACAGGGTGACTTGAGTAACTGTGCATACATGTGAAGGTTTTTGACAATTTATAAATTCTCAAATAGCCTGGGATTAACAAGGGGTCTGGACTGGTTGGGTAATGAAACATATTTGAATGACTGAGAGGGTGGCTATAAAAAAATCAGAGATAAAGTCAATTACAGGAAGGAAGGTGGGGGGAGGCAAGGGTCATTGCGGGAGACCCTTGAAATGATGAAGAGGGATTTGTTTTCTGGTAATTGGGAGGAGGTAGAGACTAGGGCGAGAATGTGAACTTAATTCCAGTGAAAATGTGGACAGTAGATGAAGGAAGGAAAGCAGGAGGACTCAAGTGGACATTAAAGGACATCAGCTGTGGCATAACTTGGAAGCAGGTGGTAAACTGCAGAGTGACTCTGGGGCTGGGGTGTGGCTCAATGATAGAACATGATTCTAATGCATAACTGAGTGGACAGCGGTATCATTAACTAAAAGATGACCCAAACATGGGCAGACAGTTTAAGATGAGAAGGAAAAATTTAACGGGATTTTCTGTGTTTCCTTTGGCATGAGAGATTTTCATGAAGACGCTATCAGGAAGTTGAAAAGGCCCAAGACTTTGCCACTTCCAAGAGTCCAAATGGATTCTGAGCTCACAACACACATGGAGGACCACACATGCCAAGCTGCAGATGCAAAGGTTGTAAACACGCTGAAAAATGCTTAATGCCATGCAGGCTAATCCCCTCATGACAAACATGTTTTTCCAACTGTCTTGAAGGCAAGTGTGCATTAGAATCTGTGCCAAAGTGTGCGGGTAGCTTCGGCAAAGCCCCTTTCCTCTCTTTCCTCTCACCAAGCCTCACACAAGGGAAAGCCAGCCTGTATGATCAGGCATGTCCCAATCTCAAGTTCTGTCTGTACCCTCGTTCTCACTAAGGCCTTGGCCATTGGCATACACTGCCCACAGTAAGCGAATATTCTCAAATTCCAGAAGTGACCCAAACCTGAAGTCAGATGCAACCAGAAAGATTTGAATAAGTGATTCAGAGACCCTGGGTATAATATAGATGGGCCGACACAGCCATGTTCTAGGGTGTGGACAGGCAACGTGTTCTGTGAGTGTAGCATGAAACAAGACATAGGTAAAGTGCTTGAAATCCATGACGTCATTCTCTTTCTCCAATCTAGAAGTACTATCAAGAAAAAACACTCCTAGAAGCGTTGATTTGAGAGTCACATATACCCAGGAATAAAGAAATTTATTAGGGTTTCCACTGCTGTGAAAAGGTACCATAACTACAGCAACTCTTGAAAAGGACAAGCTTACGTTTTCAGAGGCTGAGTCTATTACCGCCATGGCAGGAAACACGTTGGCACGCAGGCAGAAAGGTGCTGGAGAGGGAGCTGAGAGTGCCACATCCCGATCGGCAGGCAGCAGGAAGGGAGAGTGGCTCTGGGACGGGCTTGAGCATTTACAAACCTCAAAGCCTACTTCCAGTGACACACTTCCTCCAGCAAGGTCACACGTCTTAACAGGGCTCCTCTCTACGGGCCTACGGGGGCCATTTTTATTCAAACCACTCATAGCTTATCAAGGACTCAGAAAGAAAAGGCAATAGTGGATACTCTATAGAACAAAGTAACACAGAACAAAAAGATAGGACCTGGGGACAAACCAAAACAAACAGACAAACAAAAACCAATAACAAAAACAACCCCCCCAAACCAACCACCCAAACAACCAAACAACCAAACAAAGCATACTGTTCCCTATGTGTGTTAAAAGCAGAGGGCAGCCGGAGGAAGTGTTTTCGAAGGATCAGAACCAAGGCAGGTTCAAGGTTCTGAAAGAGAATTAGAGAATCAGATTAACTTGTTGAAATACCTTGATGCATTTTTGAATGCTCTCTCCCCAAGTGAGAGTCGAGGCTTAAAAAACAGAGACTCATTTCTCATTTCAGACAAGATTAAAAAGAAGAGTGGAGCCAGCTTTTTTATTTTATTTTTTTTTTAAAACACTTGCCAGTCTGTGTCCTTTATTTCTTTTTTTGGACATTAGGCTATGAATCCGTATGGAATGGGCTCCAATAACTCAGGCTCCTTTCCGATAGTCCTCACAAAGTGGGCTTCTCTTGGTGGCACAGGCCCGTGCTTCAGCTGAACCCAGGTGCCCTTCTCTTTGGCTTCCTTTTCCTTCTGATCCTCTCCTTCACCCGCTTCAGGAAGCTGTCTCTGCTCTTCGAGTGCTTGATGTGCTCAATCCACACATTGATCCTCTTGGCCAGAATCTTGCCCGTGACTTGCTTGTTTACAATGATGCCCCCCACATGCTGGGTGATATTGTAGACTCTTCCGGTTTTGCTGGGGTAATATTTACCGGGCATTCCATTTTGAACAGTGCCCATTTCCTTGATGTCTACAGTATCACCCTTCTTGTAGATTCGCATGGTTGGTGGCCAAAGGAACAACTCCAGGTTTCCTACAAGGCCTAGGGAACACCGAGTGCCTCTCCTCTTTCCCTTTGTTTTCGTCATTTTGGTGAGTTACTGGAAAATGGCTGCTGTAGCCCAAAGCCCGATTAATCTTTTTATGCAAAACAGTTGTGCTCACTACCATTGGTGAACTTTAATGGTTTCTAAGAAGATACCTCTTGTGATATTTCCAGCCAGTGACTCGAATGGGCTTTCCGAGTGCCATTTTATCTAATGGCAGGTATGAACTCATGCCCATGCCACAAGCCGGTAACATGGTTTCCGATCCCCAGAATGCAAGTCCACGTCTGGTGCGGTAGTGAGGATTCTTAACCCCGATGAAGCTACGCCAGCAGATGGAAAATAAAGACTGGGGAATCCAGAAATTCACTGGCTTACTAGCTTGCCGTACACAGTGGCAAAGAGGCTAAAGAAAGACAAAGACCAGTTTCCGGTTGTCCTCTAACCTCTAGGGTATCTGGGGTGGGAGGTCCCGGATCTGAGGATGTTAGCGAGCACATCCTGCTTCCCTAATTCTTCGTCTTCCGAGTAAAGTACTCTACATATCAGACTTGATTCCATCAGTTATTTTATAAAACTTGGGGCTTTTATGCCCTAAAGCTCTTTTTTATCAAGCCTTGTCTTTCTGGGAATCGTAAGGAATGGGAGTCTCCCGCTCTCCACGGACATGGCTGCTCTTCCCGCCTCTTCCCATTTTAATGCTCCTTCCGAAGGGCCTACTTTGCACAGTCGGAAAATATTTGAGCTAGATAATCTCCAAGATCCAGTTCAAATACACCCTCCTCTGAGGCAGGTGCCCCTTTGGACCTTGAGTGGCTCTTGAGTGGGCCTTTGAAGCTAGGCCTTGTGTTTGGATTAGTGGTAGGAAGAGGGAAGATATTTAAGACAGGAAGAGAGGCATAATAAAAGGCATAGTGAAAGGAATAATCCCATCTCCTTGGCAGAGGATGTGGGAGTCCTAAAGAGCTCTTTCTGACTAAACCCTACGGACTGTAAGGTAGAGCTGTGGGAATACGATTTTAGTACAGTGCCCTTCCTTTTCCTATGAGACAAGTGTTTTTCCTGGAGACCTCACATAACTTAAAAAGCAAATAATTCAAAACAAGTTTTTCCAAAGGGAGGGAAATTCATTTTTGGAACTTTTCAATTTACAGTTATTTAAGTGTATATTTGCTTTGAAGTTACTTTTTTTGTGTGTTTCCTTGATTAGGCTGAAGGGCTCTTTCCAATGTGAAACTAAGAATATTGGTGGCTGGCTGTTCTCCGACATGCTATGCTGTCACATGGACTCCAGTGTGGTCGCTTTGGAGTTTGTGTCTGAGCATAGATGCAACACTGTGCAACAAACTGTTATGTCACTGTGGAAGTGTGTGGGAAGGGAGGAGCCATGATCATAGTGGTGTTCGCTTGGGTTGCAAAATGAAGAATTCCCTTCTTGGATCTCAACTGTTGACAAAAGAGAGTCTGTGATTTATCCTGCCAGTGCTCTCAGGGAGCCATAGCATAAACAATGTTTGCTGCTCACTCTCCTGCCAACGTATGTCATTTTGGAAGAATTTAATGAGTTGGATTTCTCTCATCTCTTCAAATTAGCCATGGACATTTCTTTAACACCATGGTTTCAAGTTGGTCCTAATTTACACTCACTTCTTCTACATGTTGTGGAACTGGTTTGAGGATGAATGGGCCTTACTAATCTTTGTAGCCTTCAAGACATCACTGTACCTTTCCAGAAATATAGCATTTGCTAAATGGGAGAGACTAGTTTGTTAGATAGTTTTTAGGATTAGATGGGAATTTTATAATTTAGATGCCCAGGAGCTGTTTAAACACTAAACATAAGTGAGATATTCATTAAGACTTGGTGGTTTCTTCACTGGGGGAGGGTGGCCTTTGCTAGCCTTACCTTTCTTTGTTATGTCTGCATCATAAAAATTATGAGGATTAAACACAAAGTGACTTAGGGGACCAGAAGCATAACCTAAAACTCAAAGAACTAATGTCTGGGGCCCAGTGCAGCTGGTCTGACATACAGAGGACAATGTATGGAGTCACAGGTAAGGACAGCCAAGAAGAAAGGTGAACCGTAGTTTAGAACCGAGAACGCTAAAGCCTGGTGAGTCTCACAGCTCCATAATGCTGTGCCAAGAGTCTAGGTGAAGAGTGGAAAACTCAAATCAATCATCAGGATGATTCAAAGCATCCAGATGTGCAGTGTCATCAGCTCCATCACTAGCAGCTTTGTCGGGGTCAGGCAGATGTCAGTCTTTCCACAGTCCTCCCTCCCCTCAAACATGTATATCCACTTGAGGCCATCTTGAAGTCAAGGCTTCCATGATAGTTAAGTCATGAATGAGCTCTGTGTGCTGAGCTGTGAATGATAGAAAAATGAATACTCCTTTCTGCCAGAGAGGCCCTGCAAGCAATCCAGAGCCTCAACTTGTTAGCGTCTGGACATAGCAACAGCGCTTCTGCATCAGCAGTGACTAAATCATTCATCTTCAAAAGTGAATTATACCCGGTTCTTTTAGTCCAATGATCTGAAACAGAAACAAAAGCATGAAATGGGTTTCATCCAGTGACACAACGGCTTCGAAAATATAGGAAGGCAGCTATAAATGAACAGGAGGATCCAGATGGCTCCATGTAGACCTATAATGTGATACTTAAAAACATGTCTTAAGATCAAACTTAGGACAGAATGGAAATACCATCAGGAGTGAGGCCACAGAGTCTTCTCTTAGAAACCTGCTTTCTTGTTTAACTTTTTTCCTAAGACCACAGGCTATGACTTCGGATATGCAACAGACTGTTTTGCTTGGCAAAAATACGTGCCTCAAGTGAAGAGTAGGAGAAAGGGCAAAGACCTTCAGCCTTTGGTTTGGCCACTAGGATATCAGGGATCAGAACTTATTTCCAGGTCAGCATTTAGAGTCCTAAGCCCGGCTATCTAACAGGCAGTTCAGAGGAAATATGGGTTAGGTTTCTAGGCTGGGCTCAGCAGCACTGGAAAAGATGTGCGAATGAAGCAGAGAGAAAGCAGAAGTTAAGACCACTGATATTGAGAGTTCTAAAGGCTTTGGCTGCAGAAGAGCTCAAAGCCATGGGGTCAATATCAGAAAGCGGTCCATGTAGCGAATGCATTGATGTTCTGGTCTTCAATAATTAGGTGACATTCCTAGCTTTATTCTTTCCTTCCTCCTTCTGTTTCAGGTAGAAGGAACACAAAACCAACATCCTGTCCTGATGAGGCTAGCATTCCAGAGGGGGATTCAGGCAGCATACACACAAAAACTGAAGGCACATACTGTGTGCATGTGTGCATGTGTGTGTTCAGGCCCTTGTATCCTCATGTGCAATTGCATGAATGCCACAGTGCTTGTGTGGAGGACAGGAGACAACATTCAGATCCTCCCTATCCATGTTGTTTGAGATAGGGTCTCTCTGTTGATCACATCTGTGGATACCAGGCTAGCTCCCCTGCAAGCCTCCAGGGTGTCTCCTGTCTCTGCCTCCCATTTCACTGTATCACGATCACTGCCCTGGTGTGATAGATGTGAGCTATTGGGGCCAGGTTTGCATGGGTTTACTTACTGCACCATCTCCCCATCTACAATGTATCTCATTTTTATTAATTCATAAGAAGTAATCAAAGAGGCTTAGGGAAGGCAGAGTCATGGGATATGCTCCCAGAAAAGTGACAATAATTTTAGGAAGTGGTAGGTAAAGACATTGGTAGATATGACCTAGATTCTTGTCTGGAAAATATTTCAGGTAGCCTACAGCCAATGTGAACTTCTAAGTATGAAATGTGCTATTCTAGACACAGAAAGGACAAGGTGGCTTGATGATGATGGCACCCAAACACTGAGAGATGTACTAAGTCCTAGTTTTCCATTGCATGGGGACTCTTTAAACCTGAATATCTACAAGAGAGGAGAGCAAACTCCCCAGACACTAACAAGAAGGAGAAGGAAAGATTGGGTCATCTCCATGAGCATGTCTTGTATGTGAGTTTTGAGTTACCGTCCTAGATCCATTAGTATGTGTAATTATACATGTTAATCAAGAGTCCCAAGTAAGATATTTATGAAGTTAGGCATGTTAAGTATTTTGATGCGATAGTCACAAACTCTGTACATGTATTATGTGACCACATGATACCACATAAACATATACAATTAAAATAGTAATTTTAAAAATCTGTGTACTTGAAGAAATCTGAAGATAATACCAAGGGGGTGGGAATCTTGATTCAGAGCTGGAAGAAATACTATTTTTTTTTAAACTTTGGTCCAAACGTGAAGACATGAGAATGACAAACTGGGGCGCTAAAAAATAAAAAAAATAAACTTTTTTAATTAAAAAATATAATTTACATATTATGAAATAGACCCATTACACGTCAATGGTTCTTACATATTTATAAAACTGTATCGTTATTATCAGCATTTCATCCAAAAACTGTTTCTCTTTATCTTAAAATTGAACTCCTTGTCTATCAGCAAACCAGACTGTCATGTCCCCAGTGCTCCTGGTGACCACTGTTTTGAGGCTGTCTGTCTGTCTGTCTTTCCCAGACAATGCCCGTGACTGTAATCATGCATCATTTGAGCTTTTGTGGACGGCTTCTTTTGCTCAGCACAGTGTTTTTGAAGTCATCCTCGGTGTAGACATATCACTACTTAATTTTTTGGCAAGGATTTAGTTTGTCCGGTGGATGTTCATTATTCTGCTCATGGACATTTGAGTAGCTTTATTTTTCTGACTCTGATGCAGAGTGCTGTTGTCAAAATCCGCACAAGAGCTTTTGCTTGACATACATTTCATTGTCATGTGGGTGTTCCTAGGAGTGGAATTGCTAGGCTGTTTCTGGTTTTTTTTATTTATTTATTTGTTTGTTGGTTATTTTGTTTATGAGATACTGTGTAGCCCTGGATGGCCTCAAACTTGCCATTTAGACCTGGCTGGCCTTGAACTCCTGAAGGCCTACTTGACTCTGCTTCCAGAGTCCTGGGACTAAACCTATGTGCTACAACAGCTAGCCAGAATTTTGAGGTTGTATGGAAACTTTATGTTCACTTCTTAAAGAAGGAATGAATGATTCCTCAGAGGAGGTGTAACACTGGCATTCTATCAGTGCATGGACACTGAAACTCTCACATTCTCTTTACGGCTCGCCATTTTTCTTTCTTACATTCCGACTGCAGTTATATGTCAGTGTGACCCGACTCGATGGATAGTGGGTTCTGTTTTCCATTTTGTGGGGGATGGGATCAGTGTCTCCATAAGCACAGCCTGGCCTCCAACTGAATATTTAGCCAAGGCTGGCCTGGACTCCTTATTCTTCTGCCTCCAGTTCCCGAGTTCTGAGATTACACCACCACATCTGGTTTGCATTTTCGTAATGATTAATGATATTGCATGTATTTTCATGTATTTTGTACCCATTTGTGTTTCTTCTCTGAAGAAAAGTCCATAAAATCCTTTGCTAATTTAGAATTGGGCTAGCGCGTTTTTATTAATATATCATAAAATGCCTATATTTGTTTTGATATTAAACTCTTATTAGATGTATGATCTGCTTTGAAGGATGTGAACGTTTTATGGGTGCACTTACTAGATTCATTTTTGTTTGTTGGTGATGATGTGGAGTGTACCTCAAGCACTTCCTGCTAGTAATTATCATTTATTGTTATAACTATTGTTTTGATTGTGGGTTTTATTTTGTTTGGTACAAGATTTTCGAATGTAACACATTGGCCTTGAACTCTCCATCCTCTTTCCTCACCCTCCTGAGTACTGAAATAATGGGTATGCCTCAGCAAACCTGGCAGCTACCATGCATGAATGAGTGGAAGATCTTTGGCCCGGTAGAGCACAGCCCTGGCTCTCTCTGGAGCAGCTGGATTGGCTCATTCCTTGCCTGAAATAGGTATCATTCCTATTTGTCCTGCTGGCCTTAGCCTGAACTGGTCATAAGTGTCACAGGCAATGGGAACAATCAAAGCTGAACATGGAGGGAGATGCTCATTTATCCCCAGGGCTCTTGAAGAAGTAAGGGAAACCATGAAAGCAAAGGGGAGGGGGAGAGGCTAGGAGAGTTGAGCAGGGAGCAGTGGTGGACAATGTTTTATTCATAATTTTACCTACAATCTGGCTTGCCCTGTCTTTGAGCATAAGTTGGATGTGTCACTCACCATTCCAAACAGAATGTTTACTTCTGTTCCGCAATCACACTTGGTGTAGTGATCCCACCCCTCCCTAAAGGGAAACTCGAGGTCATAGGTTACATAACTCATGAACAAAAGCCTGATTCCTGTAAGGACCGAGAAGTCACGAACCTTGCTTTTACATTTTCTCATGACAGATTAACAAAGGAGAATACAGATCCTCAGAGAGGCAAAGCTATCATCCAAGCATAGGCTCTGACTGTTAATGACATCTGAAGCCTCAGGATAGAAAGGGCAGGGAAGGAAGGACGGGCATGGGAATGTAAGTCTTTGGAGTGTCTGTCCTGTGAAAGCCATCTGTAGAACTAGTCTGCGTCTCTATCCAATCGAATCAGACATAATCTCAGTTTGCTTAGGGAGACTGAAGCTGGTAGCTAACTTTCCAAATGGCGTGCTGTGGAGGATAAATCTGCCCGTAGTTGGAACCTAAAACCAGTGGATATTGTTAAGATGCCACTTTGAAAAAAACTCTACCATTGAGACATTTTAAAGATGACACTAAGCCAGTGTTGAGATTAGGCTTTGCCCCGCTCCAGTTACCCCAAGTTGTGCAAGACAGTGGTCTATGCCCTGCCCCGAGAGACCCCTTTTACCAACAGTTTTTGGCTCCAAACCAAGACGGAGGATGGTTGTACACATCGGTTGAGCAGGGAGTTTACGTACAGACAGCATCATCTGTCTGCCCATGAGGCACAGGCTGAGGAATGATTTATCCTGGAAGGAGAAAGTGTGCTACCATATGCAATTAAAGTGCATTGAGAGGACATAGCACACGAACTTATTTCAGTCATATCAGGAAAGCACCCAGCCTGAGGAAAGAGGAAAGTTCCTCACCTGGAACACATAACACTGCCGTGGACGGCAGTGACTCTGTTGACCTGTCATCTGACTTGCTGGGGTGTGCTTAAAAGGGAAAACAGGCAGGGAACATCCCAGCATCCCAGGGTCTTCGGCTTGGTTTGCCTTTACTGGTGACACAACCTATTCGAACTGTTCTCTCTGTTTGTTATTTGTCCAGTGTGGAATTCTTGTGGTAGCCATGTGTAACCTAACAAATATTTACGTCTACACAGTATAGATATATTTGCAATGGAATGTGTGTACTGTATAATTCCTGTTGTAATGTGTGATCTGAGCTTAGAAGAAAAGAACCTATTTCTTCAGCCAGCTCTCTGGAGACGTGGGGACTACTTGACCAATGTTGCCAAGAAAACCAACATAGCTAGGGAACTGATTGTTATTTAATAAAGCCCGGCACTGTGGAAAGATACAAATGTGTCTGTGTTTATAAGACTGTGTGCTCACAGCAGTTCGCCCAGAGCTCTCCTTTTCAGAGATCGTGATAAAGCCGTACTGAAGACTTCGTAAACCAGATAAAGAAATTGGAGTGAGAAATACAAGATACTGACTCAGCACAGCCAGGGATCACGATGATCCCCGGAGTCTTTTTGTGTGATCGTGTCCCATAGCCAAGTTCACTTATCCAAGAGGAACAAATGATTAGCCGGTTCATTTTTTTTTTAAATGAACTTTGGTACTCAGTAAAATTAATGTGGAAGACATATGGCTGGGTCCTGTGGCCAAAGTCAAAATTGGAAACTGTTCCCTTCCAGGTTGTTGGCCATCTAGCTTTGAGAGAGCCTGGCTGGAGGTTTGTCCTCTCTCTGTCCTGTGTTCATCTTAGCATTCCTTTCTGAATCAGTGAATAATATCTGCCTTATAGCTGAGAGAAATTTGTCATTTTGAGATTGGTAATATGTCAGCGGCTCCGTGCTCTACCTACAGCACATGGGAGCAGGCGCCACTCCGATCTCGGTGTCCACAGGAGTAGGGAACACTCTTCTCCCAGCGCCTACCCCTGCGCAGGGTTTCCCAGAGGTGAGAGCTGGGCTGCAGTTATTTGTTGGACGTTAGCTTTCAATCATTTCCAAGGCACAACAAAGCCTTCTTCTCTGGTTATTTCTTTATTTATGCCAGCATTACAATTCTTCATTATAGCCACAGGGGGAACCGTCGGCTTAATTTTGCCTCGGAGCCACTGCTGCTGGAGTCATTCAGCTAATGACTTATGCCCCGCGTGACCGGGCGATCTCCTGAGCTTGCGGTGGGTATTGTGTTTTGTTTACTGCGTATAACTGGCAGTCATTATGCCACCGAAGGCCCCTGCCAGCTCACTGCGTTTATTTATCCCTGCGGATCTCTAGATACGCTGGTTAATATAGAAAACATTTGAATGGTTTAGTATTTTTTAAAAATCCTATAAGTTGTGAATTAAACCACTGTGCTCTCTCTCCCTCACAGGAGAAAGGGTTGGTTGAGAGTGAGCGCTGAATAGCAAGCCCCACCGATTCTCCCGTTTGCTCCATCGTTAGAGATCAGGAACGGAAGCCTGGGTGCTTTTCAGGAATACGGGGCTGTGACTCCGTCATCGGTTTTGGGCTATGAGATCACCGGTTTTTCCCCTTGGCTGCTCAGATTTTACCATATTAAGGAACCAATTTGCTTAGAGAATTGCCGCACATGTTTACAGGCTGGGTTTGATGGCTGGCAGGACTCACCCATTTAGCCCTGGGGCCAGCTTCAATGAATGAAGCCTTTACAACCGGCCTGCGAGTTTTTTGTCTTTGTTCTGAGATTGCACAGGGCAGATGAACCACATGGGCAGGCAGAGAAAGGAACAGTTTGGGAATGTTGATCTGTATAACATCGCAGCATATTACTGCATCGGGAGGGCGCGAGACATCCTCCACCCAGATTTGTGATTCCCTCCCTGTTGGACACTGGAATTCACCAATTCATCTAAATGGTCTGTAAGACTCCAGGCATCTACCTAGCTCTGCTCCTCAGTGCAGTGAATGACACCGTCCCTGACTTCTTCTTACTGGCTGGGGTTCTGAACTCCGCTCCGCATGTTTTGCCCGGCAAGCTCTTTACCCACTGAGCTATCCTGCTTGCCCCTGGCAATAATCTTGTTCAAGTGCGTATGTCTTGACACTGTTCCCACTCTGAGAGAAGGAAGAAAAGCCTTATTTTTTTTTAATGTTAGCATTTAATTAACCTCCAAAGTGGCTTTAAGCCTCCAGGACACAAGCACCTCCAGCACCCTTAGTGTTCTCTTCAGCTCCTCTACTGACGGACTTTGGCCTTCAGGATGACAGGTCGCTCAGGGAGCTTCCCCTCCCCCAGAACTCTGTAGCATCCCAATCGCACAACATCCATGACGGGAGCAGCCCCGGTCTTGTTTTTTGTTGCATTAGCCCGTGTCTGCTCGCTGACCAACGTCCATGATTTATCCAGGTTGACAGCCGGGCAGAAGCTCTGGTTCCTCTTCAAGCAGTAATGCCGCACACCAACTTTCCCGAAGCTACACGGGTGATATTGGTCAAAGCTGATCCTGTGGTGACGCATGCCTCCAGCATCCCCGGGCCCTCCTGGGTGTTTGTGGTGCTTACCCATGGGACCCTGGCCGTGGCTCACGTAGCCTCGGAATTTCCAGTTCTTCCTCAGTCAAGATGGCATGGCAGTGGTAAGAAAGAGGGCGGGAAACCTTACTGTTTTTGTGAGCAGCTGCAGACCAATCTGGACGACTCCAGTCCTGAACTTTGCTTTCTTCCCAATGGCTGTTGGCTGCCGAACTCCCATTTTCCTTTGCTTTTACATCACTTCAACATAGTTCGTTCTCTCTCTCTCTCTCTCTCTCTCTCTCTCTCTCTCTCTCTCTCTCCCCCCCTGGACTAGCTTCGTGTCTCTGCCCCTTAGTCAGCCAGTTCTGCCTGGTCACAGAGCTTCTTTTCTCTGTGGTCTGAAGTGGTCCAGTCAAACAATGAACGCTTGCCCCAGGGACCTCAGGCAGCTCGCATTGAACAAAACACAGGGTGCAAGGCAAGGGTTGGGGTTTTTTGTTTTGTTTTGCTTTGTTTTTTGTTTTTTGCCCCCCACCCCCGGGTTGTTTTTGACAGCAGGTTTGATGTAAGAATAAAATTCCTCAATTGTTATGATGCATGTGGAAAATTCAACCAATTTTTTTTTTTAAAAAAAATCAGGAACTGAGTAAGTTTGTTTGTAAGTAGAGAGCCAGGACCAGTCTCTAAGGATAGGAGCAAAATTGTTCCCATGTTTCAGTTTTATAATTTGAACATCTGTATATAACTTTAGTCCCAGAGAATCCCTCCACACTGGTTCTTCTATATCAAACACAGCCAGATGCAGAAAGGGAGTGTGTGTGTGTGTGTGTGTGTGTGTGTGTGTGTGTGTTTAAAACACAAACCAAGGAGTAATAACAACTGTGATTTCTCCTCATGACTTTATTTTTCCTCATACAGATGCAAACCTTGAGCATTAATAATATTTGCAATATTATAACATGAGAGGATATGGAAGCCGTCTGCTTCAGATAGCGTTTCTCCCTGGAAACCCTACCCCAGTTTGTCAGGAGTTTTTGCTCGTGTGTGTTTTAATTTAGTCTTATAATTACTCCTTCTAAGGAAGTAAAATTAAACTAACAAATTTTGGTGTAAATTACTCTGAAATGTCATTAAAGAATTCAATACTGGCGTTTTATCACTGTCTTAGAAATGGAATCTTATACTGCTCACCTCAGATACCTGGCCAGTCTTTTCTGCTTTTAAAAGTCAAAATGTAAGTAAATTACAAATTATTTTAAAGACTCTCCCTCATGGACACACACACATACTGACACACAGAGACACATATAGACACACACATATAGACAGACAGACAGACACACACACACACACACACACACACACACACACACACACACAAGGCAAAAGCAAGCAAATGAGATAAATCACCGATGTGACATGGGCACACTACCAGACTCAGTCTTTCTTTTTCAATTTTTTTTCAACATTTTTTTAAACTTAAATATACTCGATCTTATTTTTCCCCTCTCCCAAGTCCCTCAAGATCCTGTCCTGCTTGGTATCCACCCAAGTTTAAGTTCAGTTCTTAAACAGAGAGCTCATGAGTGAAACCTTCCCCGTGAGCCAGCCACAGCAGCAGAAAGTCCCCCAAGGAGCTGTGACTTCCCACAACCCTTAGCAGCCTCAGCACCAAGCGATCTGAATGACTTATATCAGTGACAAAAGCATCCTTCATCCTAAGCAGTTTGGTGGCACGACCCACAGTTCTTCTCTTCCCCAGTAGCATCTACACTGCGGTCTCCAGCTCATTCTGCAAAGGTGTTTTAGGCATGTGTCAGACTCAATTACTTTATAAGGCCAGGCAAGGAGTTAGTATGAGAGACAAAATTATTTGCATAACTGTTCAATTGAGCTTTGTTACCTGTGTGTGTATTTCTTATTGTGGTTTTACCAAAACAGATTTAACTTTAGACAAACAATTCTTTCTCACGCATGTATTTGGTTATTATTAGCATTCACACAGAAAATGGCCATTAAGATTCCCTAGTGTCTTGTTTTGCTACGTCTATTCCGTGTCATAAATACTTATAAAACAGCAGAGCTCTTCCCATCGGTTGAAAAGGTGGTAGTCTATTGAGCCACGCAGTTTTGAATGAATCACAGTGACTGTACCTTGGGCTTTGTACTGTCATATGAGGGCTGGGACTAAGCTACGTGGGGGTGGTGTTATAATATATAAATGATTTTGTGACTATGCTCTTAAAACTTGAAATTGAGTAGTGTCATAAAAGTGAACCCAGTGACAACGCCAGTTCTCAAAGCAGTTTAGCCTGGCACCCTAATAACAGTTTTCCCATTCAGACTTGCAGAGCAAATCCTTTGGTTTGCCTCCTTCCTCCTAAAGGAGCCTATGGAGTTGGTTGTAAGAACAGCATCCCCATGATTATCTCTGATCTGTCAATGTCTTCCCACAGAAGCCTCAGAAGCAAAGATTACCTTCGGCCTCATCATTATGACTCACATTTCTTGATGACTGATGTGCTAGTTGAAGACTTGTGATTGGACCAGAAGGGCTTTGGCTGTTTCTATTGTTGTTGTTGTTGTTGTTGGTGGTGGTGGTAGTGGTGATTTTGTTGTTATTTTTATTTTGTCACCACTACCTTAGTTTAAAACATTAACTTTTATTTTTATTTATCTGTATGTGTGTATGCTGGTTGGTCTGTACTGCAGAAGGGGTATCAAATGCCCTATATGTGGAGTTTCAGGTGATTGTGAGCCACCGCGTGGGTGCTAGAAGTGAGCAATAAATCTTCTAGAAGAGCAGCCAGTGCTCCTAACCAGTGAGCCATCTTTCCAGATCTGTTCAAAATATTCTTAGAGAGATTTTGAAATGGCATTAAACATAACATTTACCACAGTATGTTCATCTTTTCCTTCATTATAAATAGCTATCTTTGTGAACCAGTGATATAATAGGATAGCTTTTTTATTTAGTCTTTATAAAAAAAATAATTACTCAGATAGATATATATTAATCAGTTAGGTGACACTGGGTGGCCAGGGAGGCTTGCTAAACTGGTGTGTGTGTGTGTGTGTGTGTGTGTGTGTGTGTGTGTGTGTGTGTGTGTGTGTGTGTGTGTGTGTGTGTGTGTGTGTGTGTGTGTGTGTGTGTGTGTGTGTGTGTGTGTGTGTGTGTGTGTGTGTGTGTGTGTGTGTGTGTGTGTGTGTGTGTGTGTGTGTGTGTGTGTGTGTGTGTGTGTGTGTGTGTGTGTGTGTGTGTGTGTGTGTGTGTGTGTGTGTGTGATACATTTTCAGTTCCTACTTGAACCTTTACAGAACCTAACACTAAGTGTTTTAGGATTACTAAGTTAGGTTTACTTAGTTAGGGTTCCTGTGATGCAGTGCCTTGACCAAACAACAGGGAGAGAAAGTGTCTATTTCACCTTAAGTATTGTAAGTCCATCACTGAGGGAAGCCAGGGTAGGAACCTGGAGGCGGGAGCTGATGCAGAGGCCATGAAGGAGTGCTGCTTACTAACTTGCTCCCTAGAGCTTGCTCAGCCTTCTTAGCACACAGGACTACCAATTCTCACTCACAATGGGCTGGGCCCTCTCCATCAATAACCAATTAAGAAAATGCCCTACAGGGCTGCCTGCCTACAACCTGGTCTTGTGCTGGCATTTTCTCAAAGGAGTCCTCTCGAGAGACTTTAGTTTGTCTTAGGATGACATAAAATTAGCCAAGAGAGAAAGTGATAGTTTTGCGTTCTCTATCCTCAATGAATGATTAAAAACAACCACCAAAATTGGGCAGAAATTCATCAATGGCTTTTAATTTACCTCTAGAAAACAAGCCATGGAGAAAACTAGCCAAGCTGAAAGTAAAATTAAAATACCAAGGGTGAGAAGAGGCCACTGCTTCCAGGCTGGGTCATTCGGGGAAGACGAGAGCCCTGAATGCTTTCATTAAAATAGCAAAGCTCACCAGCTCCTATCAAAGGGTTGAATAGCATCATTGTCTTCAGTCTCTTTACTAAAGAGTTCTCAGTCATTTTGATGGGTGGTAATGATAATTGCGTTAGACAATATGACAGCAATGAACTACAAACCCTTCATGGCCAATGCCAAGTTCATTCTAATGAAGAGGAAAGGGGCCTGGAAGATGTGTTTGTGTGCAGGAACAGCATCATCATCTGGGGGGGGAGCACCCGGCATTCAGGACCGCGCTCAGCTGCGCTCGTATGTATGTCAGTGAAGCAGAATCTGCCTAAGGTTACTAACACTTGTTTTCTGTCAAGTTCTTCAGCATAAGGTAAGAACAGTCATAGGGAAGATTTACCGAAGACATAGACAGTTCCATGCACCACTGTGAGCCTCTCACCGCCCTCCTATTCTGTGCTCATGTTTGCCATGAGGGTGCTCATTATTGTTATTACATATATTATGCAGCAGGTGGGGTCTGTGCCAAGAGATGGTCAATGACTCTTCTAAGGTCACATGGTAGATATGAGGGACAGCAACCTGACCTTAGGAAAGATCATGTCTGTCTTAGTTCTGTTGCTGTAATGAAAGACCTCGACCAAAAGCCACTCAGCGCAGGAGAGGAGTTGCTCAGCTCTCACTTGGGGGTTTCACAATCTATCCTGAAGGAAGTTAGGTCAGGATCTTAAGAAGAATCCAAAGAAATTGCTGCTTTCTGATTTGATTAGGTTTGTGCTTGCCTGGAGTGCACCTGCCCAGGGCTCTCTCACATCAACTAACAACCAAGACAATCCTTCAAAATGGGGCTCCGACCAACCTTCATAAAACCATTACTCAACTCAAATGTTTATTCAGGGTTCTCTGCTGCACCAAGATGACAGTTAATGCTGACCTGGGCAGTGCCAAGGTCTGCTGTTACACTTTACCTTTCCAGAGAGTAGTAAAAACGCCAGTCATCCCTGCCAAGGATCCCTCTCACTAATGACTTGCATTTCGGACATTAGTAGGCCCTCCTAGGAACAATGAGACATCAGTAGCTGTGTTTTTTGCTGTGGGAGTGAGGACATACAGAACATCCCAGCTGTCTCCGTCTCTCTCTGTCAACTCAGGATCACGGTTCCAGCCAGGAAATCAGAAAAAATTGCTTGACGCATCCTTAAACACTTAACCCACATATTCCTCATCTCACTCTTGCCTAGTGCCTGAAGTAAAATTCAGCATTGTAAACTACATCCTGTGACTCTCTGAGCTGCTACTCATAGAAGTAATTAAACATAAAATCAAAAAGCTCTCCCTTTGTTCTTTTGCATTTTCTCTTTCCTCCTTCCCTCCCTCCCTCCATGTTTCCCTTCCTGTCTTCCTCCTTCCCTTTTCCCTCCCACTCTCCCTTCTTTCCTCCCTCTCTCCCTCCCCCTTCCTCCCTCTCTTCTTTCCTTCTCTTCTCTTCTTCTATGGGAGTTATGTTTATTTCCTGTGTTCTTATGGAAATTTAATTTCTTTAGCCATCTACTATAAAGGCACACAGAGTTTCTGAATTTAAAATCAAACCATTTTCTGGTTGTGGTGGTGCACATCTAGAAACCCAGCACTGGAAAGTAAAGAAACAGAGGAACTGCCACGATTCGGAGGCCACAGTTCACATTACATCAGTGAGTGACAGACCGTCCAGAACTGCATCTAAGTAAAGACCCTTTCACAAAAACAGTAAAAATAAAAAAGAAAGAAAAGGGGAAAACAGAGACAGAGAGAGGAAGAGAGGAGGAGGAAGAAAGGGAGAGAAGAGGGGGGAGAGTAAGGAAAAAAGGAGCAGAGCAATCAAGCTATTGAAATGCTTACTTGAAAACCACCAGCTCTCCTGTGGTAAGCTATAACTACTTCCCGCTTTTGAGGACACCTAATGTATAATTAAGGCTACGTATTACTTCAGCATCTGCTTCTAAGACAATGTATTTCCCAGCAAAATCTCACATGGTTAAGTGGAATAATAATAAACACCACTTTCCTATGGAAATTCAATTTTCTGCCTTTGCTCTGGATCTTTCGAGTGTATTCTAACTTGACCAGGGCTTCACATGTCTTGCCTTGCCCCATCTGCAGTGTTTACGTGTCTCCTGTCCCATCTCAGTACATACGGTCTAAACGTAAACATCTGAGATTTGTCTCCCTCTCTTGGAATGTCTAAAGAGCAGCTCTGCATATTAGCATCTTAGAGATGTGTCGTGGCAGCTGCAAATAACTTTGAGAGCGATGCCTGTGTAGCCAAGATCACATTTCTTCTATGTGCTGGCCAACGGCGCTTGCTCTCTGGCTCTGGTTCAGCCTTCCTTTTGCAAACCAACTTCCTGCAGCATGAGAATAGATATTTTTCTGGGCCAAATATTCTGAAGTGGACACCAATTGAGGACTTCTAGTGTTCTGCAGCTCTCCAGCTTTTAGACATATGAGCATCAAAAAATGCCAGATTGCCACTTCTCATGCCAAACGTTTAAGCTTTAGACAGAACAGTCAAGCATCTCAGCTGAGGCATGTGGTGCCAGAAGGAAACTGTGTTTAGGGGACCAGTGCTGTCAGGCTGGGTCAGCACGTAGTGTCCCCTTTAGAGCCATCCTCTTACATGTCTGCTTTATGTCCCTAGAATGGCCAAAGGGATTAGCTCCCTATATAAGGGTGGCATGAAGCTCAGGAACGCGTCAAGATTCCACACAAGGGAAGCCAGGCTTCACAGTTTCTCCTTTTTTTTCCTTCTTCAGTCAGCAGGCCTTCCCTCTCTCTAGTTAATCTCTGGAAAAAGAGAGAGATGGAATGCTTTCTCCCCTTCTTTCTCCTTCCCACTACAACCTCTTCCTGACTGAATTATCCATAGCTCCAGCAACAGGAAAAAGTTGTAATTCTGAATCCCACCTGAACTACTTTTGACTTGGCTAATTTGGTCTGGAGTGTGACTTTCTGGAAATACACTTAGCTGGCTAAAGCAAGTTAATTTCTAATGTAACTCATGTTTGGGCCTTACACTGGGCACAAGATGCGTATGTATAATGAAAGTTTTGGGGACTTCTCTGAGTAGAGAATGCATACATGGCTCTGACTCTCAAAGGGACATGGAATGGATCTGGTGATCACTGTCCTATTTAACGCCAGGAAAAAGTCAACGGACTGTGCCCCAACATTGTGAGTTTGCTAGATAGTCCAGAGGGAGGATAAAAGTGTCTGGCTGTGGTAAAGATGACTTAGACGGAAGGAGATGTGTTCAGAGCAGTTGTTCTGGCTGGCCTGGTTGATAGGGGTTCTCTGATGTTGCACATAGAGAGTTAGGAGAAGAGATGGATTATATAAAGACTTTTTGGGGGCGGGGCTTGGGAAACTGTATATAGGAAAGCCATAGGCTCAGTCTCCAGTGTGGCCCTACTGGGAGGTGGTGGGACCTTAGAGGATGGGGCTTGGTTGGAGGAGAAAGTTAGGCATTATTGGTATAGCCTTGAGGGGGTTTAGACACATGGTTTCTCTCTGTTTTGCTTCTTGGCCATTTTGCTGATTCCCTGTTCTTTTTCACCATAAGTTCAAGGCCACAGGACCAACTGATTAGAAATAGGACTGCCAAGACATGGAAACTTTCGTCTTCATAAGCAGAGTATCTCGAGCATTCTGTCACAGTAAAGGAAAAATCGACTGTCACGGAGGTTAAAAGACCTGGAGAGTGATATTAGACATATACATTTCAGGATTGTTAGTAGATTATCAGAGGAGAGACTGGGTCTCCAAGGGAAGTGATGGGTAGATTTCCAAACCTGGGAATTTGTAATGCTTTTAGTTTCAGGAGACAGAAGGGAAGGTTCTAAGCATTTTCACGGCCACCAGAAAGTAATAATACAAGAAGAAATATGGTTTAGATTATTTTGCACGGATTTTCTCAACTTTCAGCAATTCTTTTTCTTTATGGCAAACTTGGTAATTACACTAAAATATGAGGGCACAGGTGCTTCCTGATTGGGGCTGCGATCCATCTCTGCTTACACAGAAGAACCCCACTTACTTAGCATCATCTTGAGTTTGGAATTCTTAGACCACTAAAGTAGAGGTGTCAGACAGGGTCCACCGACAGTCACATCTGTGAGTGACAAGTAGGTTGATATCTATGTCCCTGAGGTCAGACAATAAACAGAGAGAACACCACCTTTAGGTCATCGCTCCCAGACAACCTGATTTACACTATGTCCCCTTCCAGGGCTTTCTCTATCTCTCTGCTTCAACTTTCTGGACATTCCTATGGCACGTGGTCTACGTTAGTGCTATATGTTGTGCATATCTGTTTATTTCCAATAGGAGGTATGTCCCAAGAGAATAAGATTGTGTGCTTTTCCCCTACTCTTTCAAAGTCACCACCTGTAACTGTCTGGAATACAAGGAATGCAAAATGTGTATCTATTGTGTGAAAGGAAACCTTGAGAAATACAAAACAACAGTAGGACCTTCATGGCTTGGATGTGAAGCATCCCCCACTGGCCCATAAGTTTGGATGCTTGGGCCCCAGCTAGCCGTACTCTTGTATGACCTTGAGGAGGTGGAGCCTAGCGGAGGAAGTAGCTCTCAGGGGTAACGGGAGCAGTGATTCTCATAATCTAAGTCTATGCTGCAGCTCCTTCCTGTGCAGGGTGACCTGAGATGTCTCAGTAAATCAGAAGCAAGTTCACACCGTCATGGACTCCCTGCCTCAGAGCTGCCTACCCCACCCCACCTATCTCCTCCATGATAGATTGAATCCCCCCAAGTTGTGGGCCCAAACAAATCCTCCCTTCCTTAGCTGCCAGGTGTTTGGTAAGCGTCATGATAAAAATAAGTAGTATAGGTTGCTCAGAAGAAGCAGAGGTCAGTGAGAATGGAACAGGTGTGACCCGCGCAGGGCATCAAAAGAGGCCACGCGTCTGGATGAAGCAGAGAGCGGAATGGCTGCCAGGGAGGATCCAGGAAAGCAAGTGTTCCAGAAGAAAGCAAGACCCAACAGCAGCAGGACACCACCGGTCTAAGGCTACGCTTTCTTCAGGTGAGAAGACAAGATCTTTCAGATAAGAACGTTAATCCAGCTAAAACATAATAGCAATTTTTAATTTGGATGGGGGCGGGGCAGAC